>NC_082720.1:24772620-25074807 GCF_030144855.1 Hypanus sabinus
GAAGCTTGCATTAGGCAACATTGTGCGGTGCAGGAAACCACAGGCAGATAGGATAGGGTGTGAGTAAAACCATATACAATCATGTGACTCATTTTCTTGTGGACATACTCAGTAACTTAGTAACTCCAGAACCATAATATATTGAATGAAAGACTGCACCCGAAAGGGCAAACAAACAACCAATGTGCAAAAGACTGTGTAAATACAAAAGTAAAAAGAAATAATACTAATAAATGAATAATTGAGAAAATAAGATTAAGAGTCCTGGTATCCATAGGCTGACGGAACAGTCCAGTGATGAAGCAAGTGAAGTTGAGTGAAATTATCCCCACAGATTCAAGAGCCTGATGGTTGAGGGGCAATAACTGTTCTTAAATTTGGTGCTGTTAGTCCTGAGACTTCTGTATCTTCTTTTGATGACAGCAGTGAAAAGATAACATGACCCGGATGGTGTGGGGTCCCTGAAAATGGATGCTGCTTTCCTGCGACAGCAGTCCATGTAGATGTGCTCATTGGTGGGGAGGGCTTTACCCATGATGGATTGAGCCTTATCCATTATTTTTGTAGGAGTTTCCATACAAAGGTACTGGTGTTTCATTGTGACATTGTTGTATAAGGTTAGTTTATATACATGGACTGATTTTATATACATAAAGTGATGCTAGGTCACTCTTCTAAGTAGCAACAGGGCATGTGAAAGCACAGTAGAGCAGTGACTCTGTCAGTGTAGGTATGAGTGTGGAGTTTAAGCATAAAGTGGCCATACATGGAGAGAATAAAGGGAACTGAGGAAACGTGGAGAGGAGTGGCTGACATGTTTTTAGTGGTGGTAGGGGTTGTGGTGTAGGTTAATGGGTGCAGGTGTTGATCTGGTGGGGAAAGTACCAGTTTGTAGAGCCTAGTGGTCCTGGTGTGTATGTTGCATAGTCTCTTTGCTGATGGGAATGGGACAAGCATTCCATAAGCTGGGTGAGTGGGATCCTTCATGATATTGCTGGCTTTTATCTGGCACCTTTCTGTCTATATGTCCACATCAGTAGGCATGAGGATAAAGGAGAGGAGATACAAGCATGGACAGTACTATGTTAGGTAATCGTTGACTATTGGTGAGTTACACTTAGAGGAGAAGTCTTGTTGTTCAGTGCGAGAAAGCAGCTTCAGCCCAAACTGGTCACAAGAGGAACACTTCTAATCAATAATGATCAGCTAAGATGGAGATCATGATTGAAACAGTTGAAGTAACATGTAATAGTGGTAAGAGCATTTTTTATGTATAACAGACTATTTAATTAAAAGATCTTGCCTAATAAAATCTCAAAATAGAGATATTAAAAGGGTCAGAGGGTGGTAAAGAGTCAGTTACTACACCACCCTGCATAAACATTGAATCTTCTTCTTCTTCTTCTTCTTCTTCTTCTTCTTCTTCTTCTTCTTCTTCTTCTTATTATTATTATTATTATTATTATTATTATTATTATTATTATGCAATTGCAACAGAGTGTACAATCTACATTGCAGCAACATGCCAAGGAACTTCCAACACCTCATCGCAATTCAGAGGACTTTTTGAACAATATTGAACAGAATGAACTGTTTCATCATATTGCTAGCTGTTTGAAGATCTGGTAAATTAGACCCATTCTTTTTGCCCCAGAAACTGTGGAATTTCATATTTCTAAGAAGTTCTCCAATTCTCCCTAGGAAGTTATTTCTTTCTCTGCTTTAGCAGTCCTTTTGTGCAACGGATTCCATCTTAACAACTTCCTCTGTAAAAATCCTAACCCTTCCCATTCTTTTTTGGCTTCAAACACTACTCAATTGTAGAAGTAAATACTTCCCTGATCTCTATCCAAGTAGCTGTATGCTGTAGTGCTGGAACTTTGCACATTTTCCTTTATTTTAAATAAAACAATCCCATTTGTTTATGACTTATTGAAACACATTCACCTAGAAATTCATGCCCAGTCAGTAGTGTTGAAAACACATGTCATTTGGCATAGTGCACTGTTTCCACAACACAGAGAATTTGGAATAGATTTCAGATTTCTTTTCAGTTGATTTATTGTTTCTTCTTTATAATTGCACAGTTAGAGTAATAGGGATGCCAGGCAGGTTAATTGAATGCTCCTCTTGCGGGATGTAGGAAGGCTGGAGACCTCCATTGTCCCTGGTGACTTCACCTGCATGAAGTGCATCCAGCTGCAGCTTCTAATAATCCATGTTAAAGAGTTGGAACTGGAAATAAATGAACTCTGGGTCATTTGGGAGGCTGTGGGGATGATCGGTGGAATATATAGAGAGGAGCATGCACACAAGGTGAAGGACACAAAAAACTGGGTGACAGTCAGGAGGGTGCAAGGGGTTAAACAGTATGTGCAGAGCACCCCTGTGGCCATTCCTCTAAACAGCTTCAGATACTGTTAGGTGGGGGTGGTGGTAATGACCTAACAGAGGAAAGCCACAGTGGTCTGGTTTCTGCCACTGAGTCTGGCTCTATGGTTCAGAAGGGAAAGGGGGAGAAGAGGCAAGTTGTGGCAAAAGGGGAAAGGAGGTTCAGTGAAAGAGAACAAGATTCCCACATGGTAGTGAGGACAGAAAGAGGAAGATCATACCGTTTAACACATGGCTAAGAAGTTGGTGTAGGAGGGAGGGCTTCAGATTTTTGGAACACTGGGTTCCCTTCCAGGGGAGGTGAGACCTGACCTGTACCAAAGAGACAGTTTGCATCTAAGCTGGAAGTACTGCACAGGGGTTTGGGGGGGGGGGGGGGAGCTGGGTTGTAAACTAGATTTGCAAGGGGATGGAAGTGTGACTAGTGTCCTGAGCTGCATATATTTCAATGCAAGAAGTATTGTAGGAAAGGCAGATGAGCTCAGGGCATGGATCAACACATGTAATTATGATATTGTAGCCATTAGTGAGTCTTTGTTGCAGAAGGGTCAGGACTGGCAACTCAATATTCCAATCTTCCATTGTTTGAGATATGATGGAGCAGGAGGGATTAAAGGGGGAGATGTGGCGTTACTAGAGAAAATGTCACGGCAGTCAAGATGAAATGGAGAGCTCATCTAGTAAAACATTAAGGGATGAACTGAGGAATAAGAAAGGTACAATCACATTAATGAGGCTGTATTCTAGACCACCCAATAGTCCATAGGATTTAGAGGAACACATTTGTAGAGAGGTCACAGACTGTTGAAAGAAATATAAGGTTGTTATTGTAGGTGATTTTAACTTTCCACCTAGTGACTGGGACTCCCATACTGTAGAAGGACAATGGGATGGAGTTTATCAAATGAGTTCAGGAAAATTTTCTTAATCAGTACATAGAAGTCCCAATGAGAGAGTGTGTCATACTTGATCTGCTTTTTTGGGAATGAGACAGGGCAGGTGACAGAAATTTCTGTGGGGAACACTTTGCATCCAGTGTTGGAAACCAGGAAATTATAGGCTAGTGAGACTGATATCAGTAGTAGGAAAGTTATTGAGAGGTATTCTAAGAGGCCGGATATATGAATATATGGATAGACATGGACTAATTAGGGATAATCAGCATGGCTTTGTGCATGGTACATTGTGCCTAACCAAATTATAGAGTTTTTTGAGGAAGCTACCAGGAATGTTAGATGAAGGCAAGGCAGTGGATGATGTCTATATGGACTTCAACAAAGTATTTGATAAAGTCCTGCCTGGAAGGATTGTCGAGAAGATTCATTCACTTGGTATTCAACATGAGGTAGTAAAATGGATTAGACATTGGCTCTGTGGGAGAAGCCAATATGGTGATAGATGATTGTCTCCCTAACTGGAGGTCTGTAACTAGAGGAGTGCCACAGAGATTGGTGCTGGGTCCATTGTTGTTTGTCATCTATATCAAGAATCTGGATGATAATGTGGTTAACTGGATCAGCAAATTTTCAGATAACTCCAAGAATTAGGGAGTAGTGCACAGCAAGGACAACTATCAAGACTTGAAGCTTATCTGGTCCTGCTAGAAAAATGGGCTGAAACATGGCAAATAGAATTTAATACTGACAAGTATGAAGACTACCAGGGTAGGACCAGGAGTTGAGGATGCCATCGTCTACCTGCTGAACTGTGAGTACGCCTACCTGGACAAGCCAGCAAGCACAGTGAGGGTCATGTTTTTTGACTTCTCCAGTCCGTTCAACACCATCCGCCCTGCTCTGCTGGGTGAAAAGCTGACAGTGATGCAGGTGGATGCTTCCCTGGTGTCATGGATTATTGATTACCTGACTGGCAGACCACAGTATGTGTGCTTGCAACACTGTGCGTCACTCAGAGTGGTCAGCAGCATTGGGGCTCCACAGGGGATTATCCTGTCTCCCTTTCTCTTCACCATCTATACCTCGGACTTCAACTACTGCACAGAGTCTTGCCATCTTCAGAAGTTTTCTGATGACTCTGCCATAGTTGGATGCATCAGCAAGGGAGACGAGGCTGAGTACAGGGCTATAGTGGGAAACTTTGTCACAAGGTGCGAGCAGAATCATCTGCAGCTTAATGTGAAAAAGACTAAGGAGCTGGTGATGGACCTGAGGAGGGCTAAGGCACCGGTGACCCCTGTTTCCATCCAAGGGGTCAGTGTGGACATGGTGGAGGATTACAAACACCTGGGGATACGAATGGACAATAAACTGGACTGGTCAAAGAACACTGAGGCTGTCTACAAGAAGGGTCAGAGCCGTCTCTATTTCCTGAGGAGACTGAGGTCCTTTAACATCTGCCGGACGATGCTGAGGATGTTCGACGAGGCTGTGGTGGCCAGTGTAATCATGATTGCTGTTGTGTGCTGGGGCAGCAGGCTGAGGGTAGCAGACACCAACAGAATCAACAATCTTATTCATAAGGCCAGTGATGTTGTGGGGGTGAAACAGGACTCTCTGACGGTGGTGTCTGAAAAGAGGATGCTCTCCAAGTTGCATGCCATCTTGGAGAATGTCTCCCATCCACTCCATAATGTACTAGTTAGGCACAGGAGTACATTCAGCCAGAGACTCATTCCACTGAGATGTAACACTGAGAGTCATAGGAAGTCATTCCTGCCTGTGACCATCAAACTTTACAACTCTTCTCTCAGAGTGTCAGACACCCTGAGCCAATAGGCTGGTCCTGGACTTATTTCCACTTGGCATGATTAACATTATTATTTAATTATTTATGGTTTTATATTGCTATATTTCTACACTATTCTTGGTTGGCGTGGCTGTAACGAAACCCAATTTCCCTCGGGATCAATAAAGTCTGTCTGGCTGTCTGTCTGCACACAGTAACTGACAGGGTACTGAGGAATGTGGAAAACACAGGGATGTGGGAAAACAGGTCCATAATTTCTTGAAAGTGGTAACACAAATAGAAAGGGTTGTAAAGAAATCTTTTGGTACATCAGCTTCAATAGATCTAAGAGTTGAGTACAGGAGTTGGGATGTCATGTTGAAGCTGGATCAGACATTGGTGAAGTCTAGTTTGGAGTATTGCCTTCAGGAAAGATGTAAATACGTTTGAAAGAGTACAAAAAAATATTTATAAGGATGGTGTCACTGGAACCTGACGACCTGAGTTACTCATAAACTGTTCATGTAGCTGACAAAAATGCAGGTACAGCTATGACCTATACGAGTGCCCATGGCTACACTTTTTGTTTGAAGGAAGTGGGATGAGGTAAAGGAGAAATTAGTAAAAGTGAGGAAAAATTCCGCCAGACAGAGGAGAGTGTTGGTGGAGGGTAACTGATTGAGTCTGGTGTCCATAACAAAATGGAGAGCTTTGAGGCTTTCCTAGGAGGTGAGGGGGGAGGCTGTTGAGGTATATAGGGACTGGACATCCATAGGAAAAATAAGATGATGAGCTTCATTGAAATCATTGAAATCATTGAAAAAATCCAGACTGTGTGAAGTGTCACAGATGTAGGTAGGAAGGGACTGAACTGGGAGGATAAAGCAGAGCTGAGGTATGCAGAACAAGCCAAAACAATGTGTCTACCTGGACAAGTGGGTTTGTGGAATGAAAAAAAAACAATCTCATTTTCAGTATCTCAGCTCCATGGTACACTTCCAGCAAACACATGACTTTTACCTTCCGGACAAGGATGGGTCCAGGTTGTCCTGATGAAGGGTCTTGGCCTGAAATGTTTGTTTACTCTTTTCCTTTGTTGTTGCCTTACCTGCTGAGTTCCTCCAGCATGTTATGAGTGCTTTGGAATTCCAGCATCTACAGATTCTCGGTTGTTTGTCAGTAGTAGTTGAATGAAAACACCAGATCTTTTAGGTATCCCTTTAAACCTCATTGCAATATTTAGCCCTCCAATGTACCTTGCAAATAATGAAGGTTTGGATGTAGATGGGAAGATTGATGAAGCCAATGAGGCAATCAAGGCTATACAAAGGATCAGCAGCTGGTCTAGAGAGCCTCTCTCCAAATGGCTTTAAAACAGCAGACCAGGATATGTTCGCGGCAAACTTTTCCTTCTGGATCAAATGTAAAATGATTCCACAAAGTCTCAAAAGGTGGCCATTCAGTCTTTATTCCCAGACAACAAACAAAATGATGGAGGCAATCAACAGATTATGTAGTAACTGTGGAGAAAAATGGTTGGAAAAATTTTGAAGGGTCTTGACACAAAACATCAACTGTCCATTTCTAAGCTTAAGGGATTCTGCTGGAAAACCAGGCCACCACACATCAAATGCTGAAGGAACTCAACTGGTCAGGCAGCTTCTAAGCAAATAAACAGTCAAAATTTTACATCCATTTCCATCCACAGATGCTGCTAGATCCATTGAATTTCTCTACTATTTTGTTTGTTACTCCAGATTTGGCATCTGCATTCTCTTGAATGTCCTTATTTGGTAACCCCTATAATATTAAACAGTATAGACAACCAGTGGCAAAGTTTAATAGGACCATAATTTTAAGGAATTTTACAAAGAGAATAGAACTGATAGTTGATGCAATTAATGATCAACAAAACATTTTTTACAGGTGTCTTGTCTATAACCAAAATATAATGATTTAATCTAATTTATTATCTGAAAACAAAAAGAATTTTAAGGATTTTGCAACTGTAGAGACCTTGTTAAAAGATTTTGATTCAGTGGGGTTTAGAATAATTAGCGGAATGTAGAGTGTGATTCTAGATCTTTGTATAAAATCTATTTCATTCATTCAGATTAGTAAGGGCAAAAATAGCATTATTGTATACATCAAAATAGATTCACCATCAGCAAATCTGAATTCTGGAATTCACTGATTTCTGATGAATTGTGGGGTTCTTCACTCTTTGGTTTATAGCTCTTCAAGATAATGGATAGGAGGAATTTAGAGGGATATGAACCAAATGTAGGCAAATTTGATTAACTTGAATGGTACCATGGTCAGCATGGCCGAAGGACTTGTTTCCATATTGAAGGATTATAGAGATTCCTTATACAGTAATTTTAGCTTTGTTTCTCACATGTACTGTATATTGAAACATACAGTGAAATACAGTCAAGGACGAACAGAATCTGAGGATATACTGGGGAAAGCCTTTAAGTGTCACCATACTTCCAGCGCCAACATAGCATGCTCCACCGCTTACTAACCTTAACTGTTACATCTTTGGAATGTGGGTGGAAATCACAGCAGCTAGGGAAAACTCATGCAGTAATGGGGAGAACATATAAACTGTAGTATTACTTTCTGATTCTAAAATGGTTCACTGTTAGGGCATTTCTTGGAATTTGAGTATATGGCAAATATTAACTTCAGCCACTAATTTCAGCAACCAGCCTTTAGACCAGAATGTGGTTTGTACATTAAACTTAAAATGTAGCCCTGGGCAGTAGTTTTCTGGAGCTGTAGACATTAGTTAATTGAAAAAGCAGGCAATGCTGATTAACGTTCATTTGGTGTGTCTGGAGTGCAGCTGTGAAGAAGAAGGTGTGGAAAATATATGTAATTCAAAGGAAGCATTGTAGATACATTGTATCTATAGAATTGTCCTTTGAACTTTAGCATATAAATGTCATGTAATATTGGGTCAAACAGGTCTCTTCCTCCAGAGAGTGTCTTATTTTTTTGAATAAAAGACAATTTTTATATCTAACAGCTGTGTCTTTCTGGTGACTTTGTTCACATTACAACATTTACCACCACCTCTTTGAGTGCAATACATACAGTTATAAGCCACTTGTTTGACCAGGAATGATCACATTTTATGGGCAGCTATATACAAACGTATAAAGACATCAATTTTAATTTGAAATGACTTGTGTTGAATATTTTGGGCAATTGAATGTTCAATTCAACTGTTTGAGGGGACTTAGCTGTCAAGAAAAAAAAAGACAGTCTGAGTTATTCTTACTTTAGATGATTATCCACTAATTATAGAAAGTGCAATAATGAGTGAAAATCTATATTTAAGCTGAATGTGATTAAATCATGAAAGTGATTATGAAACATGGAGGAAATCTTCCCCATGACAAACAGGTTTCAATATAGGATAAATTGTGTACTTTATGATTCCCTAGAACTTTGCAATCATGTTCAGGTTGCAAATGAATAGGTCTATTGATTCCTTGAGACTTAATCTGCAAACTCTGAACTGTGAGCTTGTACATGGAGGATGCAGTCAATTGTCTTTGAAGAAATGTCAAAACTTGAATTAAATTGATGCCTCACAAACCCTCCAAAGCATTTCACATCCAATGATCTATAATAATTTGACATTATCAGTCTTTGGGCAAATGTGTTGCACAGCCTGCACACAATACATTACAAATGAATGAATGAATGACCATCAACAGAGCTGGCACAAATGAGGACGAGTATTGGCCAGGAAGGCAAGTGTTTACCTGGAGCATTTAATGTTGCCATGAATGCTTTAACCCATATGGATAGGGATGGGTTGAGAGGGATCAGGGCAGGATTCTCTCTTGATCTATCCATAGGTACCCTTGGCGCAAATGTTGTACATTTTCATGTTTGTACAGAAGTGTTAATCAGAACTATTCAACTTCCCTGTGATACTTGAATCCATTTCCTGCTGTCTCATATAACATTTCAATGACTGAAGAAATTAGCACTGAAATATATACTGTATTTGAAAGTGGTTATCTTAAAAATGATTTTTGAATAGAATCCCTTATTTTACTAAAATACAAGGAAGTGTATCACCAGCAAATAGCATTATTTTTGGTCTTCCTAATTGTAGGACAACTTTGTTTATAACATAGCAAATAAATTCAATAATTATCATTTGAGAATTTTCAATCTATCTGAATATTTTTGGATATAGTAAGTACATCATTTAACTAGACTGATCCATTCCAATTTCTATCATGATCAGGCAATATTTAAAGGAATACAAACAATGTATTAGTTTTTTACATGGAGCAATCCGATTCAGTGCTTACTGGACCAAACAACCATAGATCGCCATTAAATAGACAATTGCATAACATCACAAGAAGATAACTTTTGTTTTTAATTTCTAGTACATATGGCCAACCTTTTATATTACTGTCAAATGTCATACAAACTTGCAACCTAGTGACTCATACTGACAAATGCCTTTTGCTCCATGATATACTTTGCACGGAAGTGTCACTGTTGGTCCATGAATCCAAATTGATTTGTAGTCATAGATAAGATGAAAACAGGTCTTTTGATCCAACTTATCCTTGCATACTGTGATTCCTATCTATGCTAATCCCATTTTCCTATCTTTGCCCATATTCCTCGAATCATTTCCTATTAAAGTGCTGTACTTGAATGAAAGCTTTCTAAATGTTGTTATCACCTTTGATTATACCACCTCCGGGCTCACTGACACGTTGGCATGGTCATTGGTATCCAATTGAGGACCATGATGTCCAGCTGCTCACCCGCAGAATGTTTGGCAGCTAACCCAAAATCGTTTTTCAGCTGCAGATAATTGTGCTTCTTCCTGTACTTAGTGAATCCCCTATAATTATCATGTTTACTGTTTTCTTCCTTCTCTCTTGTTAATAGGAGTTTTCTCTGGTGCTGACCTTGACGTTGGCTGTACTCCCAGTGCAACACTGATCCACACCAACATACAGGCAGTTAGATATGTTCAAGGGACTCCACCAGTGCCTGCCTGGTCAATCAAAGTCTGGTTGTCCTTATGAGGTAATTATATCCGGGATCGTGCTACTCACAGAACTCTCAGAGTTAAGGAGTCATACAGCAAGGAAACAAACGAGAATTTAACCTAGTTTCCCCATGCCAACCAAGCTAGTTCCATTTGCACTTGTATGATCTATATTGTTCTATATGCATAGTAACCATGTGTCTGCTGAAATGTCTTTTAAATGTTGCTTTTGTGCTTGGCTCAACCACAGTCTCTGGCTGCTCGTTCAATATATGTATCATTCTTAGTCGTCCCTCAGGTTCCTATTAAATCTTTTCCTTCTCATCTTTAAGATATAGTTTGCACTTCATTCTCCAACCCCGGAAAAAAAGCCACACCCACTTGCATTATCTATGCCTCTCATGGTTTTATGCATATCTGTAAGACTTCTCAATATCCTATGCTCCAAGGAATAAAGTTGTAACCAGCTGAACCTCTCCCTATAACCCAGTCCCTCGAACCCTGGCAACATCCTCATAAACTCTTTCCTGCTAACTGTCTTCTTTCCTATAGCATGGAAATTAAAATTCAACATCTAACTCTTAGTTTTGTTTCACTAGTGTCTTGGCAAGTCTCAGCCAAGCTGCTGCCTAAGTTTCACAGCCTGTGGCCTGACCTGCTCCAGCTGATACAAGTTTGAGTTTTGCGGCCACTAGGAAAGTTTTCACACAAGACAGAAATGTCATTTCAACTATCGCACCAGGCCTGTACTTATCAGACAACTTATATTAGTTGGGGTTTCAGTTGATAATTGGTATTTATTGTTTATAACAACTTGCTTTTGTTCTCATATTTTCAGACTATATTTCTTTACGACAGAGGAGGCCATCTGGTCCACAGAGTCCATGCTAGCTCTCAGAGCAATTTCATCAATCCCATTCCACCGCTATTCCCTGCAAGTTATTTTGTCACACCTGTCCATTAGCATTTCCTAGTTTCTCTTAGCAGCCACCTACCCTAAGGGGTAGCTTACAGTACCTGATAACCAGCATATAAAAAGTCATGTAATATTGGGTCAAACAGGTCTCTTCCTCCAGAGAGTGTCTCATTTCATTGAATAAAAGACTACTTTTATATCAAACAGCTGTGGGAGGAAAACGAAGCACTCAGAGAAAAATCCTAACAGTCAGTGGGCGGTCTTGCAAAGTCCACAGATATGTCACGGGAGGTCAGAATTAAATCCGGATCACGAGAGCTATAATGGACTATTTCAGATGATAGTTAAGAGTGGGTCTGGAGTCACATTTCACTCAGACTGGTTAAGGACAGCAAGATCACTCTACTATAGGACATGGATGGACAAACCAAATTAACTTTTAAGATATTTCAAGCACATTTGTTGTCGTCATTACCATGTCTAGTTGTTTTATCCAAGTTTCAGATTATTACTTCATAATTAGAATAAGAATCAGTATTAAGTTTATTACCACTGATGTATATAAGACCAAAATACATAGGAGCAGAATTAGGCCATTGGTCCAATCGAGTATGCTCCACCATTCTATCATGGCTGATTAATTGCCCCTTTCAAACCCAGTCTACTGCCTTTAATGGCCTAATTCATCAAGAACATATAAACCTCCACTTTAAATATACCCATGATTTGGCCTGTACAGCCATCTGTGGCAACGAGTTCCAGATTCACCATCCACTAGCTAAAAACACTTTTTCTCATCTCTGTTCTAAATGGATGTCCCTCAGTCTTAATTCAGTAACTATGCCCTTTGGTCTTAGCATTCCCCCCCCCCCCCATTTTAGGAAACATCCTTTCTACATCCACTTTGTTCAGACATTTCAAATCTGATAGGTTGCTTTGAAAGTTCCACCCCCTCTCCCCCCACCATTAGTCCAAATTCCAGCAAGTAAAGGGCCAAGGCTATCAAACGCTCTTCATATGTTAACCCTTTCACTCCTGGGATCATTCTTATGAATCTCCTCTAAACCCTTTCCAATGCCAGCACCTCAAAGCACATCTTTTCTTCGATAAGGGGTCCAGAACTGCTCACAATACTCCAAGTGCTATCTGAGCAACGCCTTATAAAACCTGAGCATTACAGCCTTGCTTTTGTATCCTCTGCTTCCTCAGCACCACCTGTCCCTCCACCTATCTTCATAATCATCCGCAAACTTGGCCACAAAGCTATCAATTCCTTCATCCAAATCATTGACATGCTACATGAAAAGAAGTGGTCCACTAGTCAACAGCAGCCACCCAGAAAAGACCACTTTCCCTAGTCTTTGCCTCCTGCCAGTCAGCTAATCTTTTTTTCCATGCTAGTACCTTTCCTGTAATACCATGAGCTCTTATCTTGTTAAGCAGCTTCATGTGTGGCACTTTGTCAGAGGCATTCTAAGAATCCAGATAAACATCCACTGACTCTCCTTTGTCTATTTCCTCAAAGAATTCCAATAGGCAAAATTTCCCCTTTCGAAAACCATGCTGATTTTGGCCTATTTTATCATGAGCCTCCAAGTACCCTGAAAACTCATCCTTTACAATAATAGACTCCAACAGCTTTCCAACAACTGAAGTCGGGCCAACTGGCCTATAATTTCCTTTCTTCTGCCTTGTTCCCTTCTTAAATTGTGGAGTGACGTTTGCAATTTTCCACTCATCCGGAACCATACCGGGATCTAGTGACTCTTGAAAGATCATTAATAATGTCTCCACAATCTCTTCAGCTACCTCTTTCGGAACTCCATTTGGTTTATTCCATTTGGTGGAGGTGATTTAGCTACCTTCAGGCTTTTCATCCTTCCAAGCACTTTCTCCATAGTGAAAACAACAACACTCACTTCAGCCCCCTGAAACTCATGATTCTGACATTCTGTTGGAGTGTCTTCCACAGTGAAGACCGATGGAAAACACTTATTAAGTTCCTCTGCCATTTCTTTGTCTCTCATTAATATCTCTCCACTTTCATCTCTCTTTTACTTTTTATATATCTGAAAATACTTTTTGTATCCTCTTGTATTTTATTTGTCAGCTTACCTTTATATTTAATCTTTTCTCTCTTTATGGTTTTTGGTTGCTTTTGATATATTTTCTCTATTTTCTATCCTTTATCTTTCCACTAGTTTTTGCCACATTATGCCCCCACTTTAACTTTTATGCTGTCTTTGGCTCCCCTTGTCAGTAATGTGTGCCTCGTCCTCTGGTTAGAATACTGTTTCATCTTTGGGATGCATTATTCCTGTGCTTTCCGAATATCCCCCCAAAACACCAGCAATTGCTGTCCTGTCATCATCAATGCTTATGCCCCCTTCCAGTCCAATTTGGCCTGCTGCTGTCTCATGCCTCTGCAATTCCCTTTACTCAGCTGTAATACTGATAAATTTCATTTCCTGTTCTTCTCAAACTTGCTGGATGAATTTTATCATATTATGATCACTGGCTCCTAAGGTTTCCTTTACCTTACACTTTCTAATCAAATATGGGTCATTACAGAATACCCAATCCCAAATTGCCAGTCCCCAACTGGTATAAATGCCCTCTCTTGGGATTCAACACCAAACAAATTTTCCCAGTCTGCCCGCATATTGAAATCCCGGTGACGATTGTGACGTTGTCCTTTTTACATGCCTTTTCTATCTCCCGTGTAACTTGTATCCCACATCCTGGGTACACTACTGATAAGAGGCCCTTATGTAATTCCCAACAGGGTCTATTTAGCCTTGCAATTTCTTCACTCTACCCACAAGGATTTTACATCTTTAGACCCTATGTCACCTCTTTTCAAGGATTTGAAGGTAATTTTTAGCAATAGAGACATCACATCCCCTCTGCCTACCTGACTGTTCTTTTGATACCATGTGTATCTTTGGATGTTAAGTTTCCAACTACGATTTTCCTTCAGCCACAACTCAGAAATTCACACAACATCATATCTCCCAATCTCTAAATGCCCCACAAGATCATCTACTTTATTCTGTATATTGTGTGCATTCAAATATAACAACTTCAGTCCTGTATTCATCGCCCTTTATGAGTTTGGCTCACTGTTACACTCTAACTCATCCAACTGACAGCAATATTGCTCTAATGCCTGCCTGTCATTCCTCATAGCCTCACTATACACAACATCTAGTTAGAAACATAGAGAACCTACAACACAATACAAGCCCTTCTGCCCATAAAGCAGTGCCGAACATGTCCTTACCTTAGAAATTACCTCGGGTTGCCCATAGCCCTCTGTTTTTCTGAGCTCCATATACCTGTCCTGGAGTCTCCTAAAAGACCCTATCATATCCGCCTCCACCACTATCGCTGGCAGCCCATTCCACACACTCACCACTCTCTGTGTAAAAAACTTACCACTGATATCTCCTCTGCACCATTTTCCAAGCGGGTTAAAACTGTACCGTCTCGTGTTAGCAGGTTCCGCCCTGGAAAAAGCCTCTGACTATCCTCATGATCAATGCCTCTCATCATCTTATCCACCTCTATCAGGTCACTGGACTCAGACCCCAAGATCCCTCTGATCCCCCACACTGCCAAAAGTCTTACCATTAATACTATATTCTGCCATTATATTTGACCTACCAAAATGAACCACTTCACATTTATCTGTGTTGAACTTAATCTGCCACTTCTCAGCCCAATTTTGCATTCTATCAATGTCCAGCTGTAACCTTTGACAGCCCTCCACACTATCCACAACACCTCCAAACTTAGTGCCATCAGCAAACTTACTAACCCATCCCACCACTTCCTCATCCAGGTCATTTATAAAAATCACGAAGAGTAAGGGTCCCAGAACAGATCCCTGAGGCACTCCACTGGTGACCAACCTCCATGCAGAATATGACCCATCTACAACCACTCTTTGCCTTCTATGGGCAAGCCAGTTCTGGATCCACAAAGCAACGTTCCCTTGGATCCCATGCCTCCTTACTTTTTGTACACTAACTGCCCCATCCTCAGCACTCTCATTCCTGTTCCTACACCCCTACCAAATTAGTTTAAACTCTTCCCAGTAGCTCAAGCAAAGCTGCTTACAAAGATATTGGTTCCCCTTGGGTTCACTCTTTTTGAACAGGTCATCCCTTTTCCAGAAGATATCACAATGATCTCGAAATCTAAAACCCTGCCCCATGCACCTGTTTCTCATTCACGCATTTGTCTGCCAAATCATCCTATTCTTACCTTTACTGGCATGTGGCACAGACAGCAATCTAGAGATAACTACCCTTGTTGTCCTAACTCCCCATATTCTCACTTCAGGACCTCCTCTACTGATATGAACCACAACTTCTAGCTGTTCACCCTTCCCCTATAGAATACCATAGACCCAACCTGAGACATCCCTGACCCTGGCACTTGGGAGGCAATGTACCATCCAGGAGTCTCTTACAGGTCCACAGTACCTGCTTTACTTTCCTCTAATTATGTTATCCCTATCACTACTGCACACTCCTTCTACCCACTTCCCTTCTAAGCCACAGAGCCAGCCTCAGTCCCAGAGACCTGCTTGCTGCATCTTCCTCTGTATCCAATGTGGTATACTTATATTGCAAGCAATTTGTTTTGTGGCTGCAGTACAATGCAAAGCTAGGAAATACTTAACTATGATTCATCTGATGCTGTAGATGTCTTGGGTCTTTGGCTCCAGTCTCTGGTGTGAAATGTAACTCCACCACACAGAATAACTTGGTACCTGTTAACGCCTTTGGCACTCTTTCCCACATACAACAAGATAATTATCTTTTGAAAAATAATATTTGGCTGTCTGGATCTAGTCAGTATTCAAACCATTCTGACTTCAACAGGTTAACAGCTGTTGACGTAATAGTAACAGATCTCCAAGTGTTGAAACTGACTTCAAGTCAAGGCATTCTCTGTCAAAGCAGATTTAATAAACCATTCTAAAGATTTGTGATTTGTTGAAGTGCTTGATGAATACACTATTACAGTTTTAGAAAAGTTCAAAATGATGACAAAGTATATTAAAGAACTCAGAATTAACCAATGCAGAAATGACCTTTGGAAATATGTGAGTGAACTCTCTCATCCCAGTTTAATTCACAGTAAGCTAAGTTTTATGGTGTTTTAAAAGGTCACAAGTGAAATAATAATAAAGGAATTTGTCTGTTCTGTCTATTAAGAAAATAATGCTTGTAGTTTCTTGTATACTGAGCGACTATTCCATTGAACAATTTTTCATTTTTCATAGTTAGAAACATGTTCTTTCCAAGAGTATAAATACTCTCTAAATTATCCATGTAAATTTCAGGTTGCAGTTTGTGATCCCAAAGGAGAAAGACAGAAGGTTAAAGATGTGATTAGTGAGTGAGGAGATAAGATCAAGGTGCCACTTAACTTACCAATTAGAAATGATTGTAGGATGAAAGGAAAACAGGATGCGAGTTGGATGAGTGAGTACGAGGGTATAAATGTAATACTCTTTTATATGGATTCAGTCTTGTCACTGACTCTGATCTTTGTTCAATGTTCAAAGTAAATATTATTATCAAAGTACATATATATTACCATATTCAACCCTGAGATTCATTTTCTTGAGGGCATACTCAACAAACCTATAGAATAGTAACAATAACAGAATCAATGGAAGACTGCCCAACTAGGACGATCAATCAGAGTGCAGAAGACAACAAACCATGCAAATGCAAATATAAATAAATAGCAATAAATAATGAGAACATGAGATGAAAGTCCTTGAAAGTAAATCCATTGGCCGTGGGAACATTTCACTGATGGAGAAAGTGACATTATCTCCTTTTTGTTTAAGGGCATGATTATTGAGGGTTAGTAACCCAGAGGTGCAAGTCCTCAGGCTGTTGTACCTTCTTTGTGATGGCAGCAGTGAGAAGAGAGTGTGACCTGTGTGGTGGGGATCCCCGATGATGGATGCTGTTTTCCTACAAAAACATCTCATGTAGATGTGCTCAATAGCTGGGAGTATTTTACCCATGATGGTCTCACCGAATCCACTACTTTGTGTAGGATTTTCCATTTAATTTTGAAATCGGTGTTTCCATACCAGGCTGCGATGCAGACTGTCAATATATTTTCAACCACACATCTATAGAAGTTTTGTCAAAAGTTTTAGATGTCATGCCGAATCTCCGCAAACTCCTAAGGAAGTAGAGGCACTGCTGTGTTTTCTTTGTAATTGTGCTTATGTGCTGGGCTCAGGACGGATTTTCTGAAACCGTAACACAAGACACTGGCAGATGGTGTAATCTGGAGGAGCGAGCAAGATACAGGAGCACCTCAGCTTATCAGGCAGTATATGTGGAGAGAAATGGACAGTCAATGTTTCAGATCGTGACTCTTAGATCATAAGACATAGAAGTAGAATTAGGCCATTTGCCGCATTGAGTTCGCTCTGCCATTCAGTCATAGCTGATTTATTTAACCCTCTCAACCTCATTCTCCTGCCTTTTCCCCATAATCTTTGATATCCTTACTAATTAAGAAACTATCAACCTCCACTTTAAATATATGTGGGCTAGTCTAGATGAAGGGTCTCAAACTAAAAACATTGATTGTGCATTTCATTTTGCAGATGCAGCCATACCTGCTAAATCTTGTATTTTGTTTGTTGTTTCAGTCTCAGCCATGCTGGCTCCATTACCTGACAGCGTTATCACCTTCTCGAGGAATGGGACAAGGAGAAGCAGTCATGCACCTCTCCTCTGCCAGCTAGCCAGTGCTTCCTATGTTCTGCACTGAGCAGCAATAATTTCCCTGCGATAATACCAACAAGATTTTGCAACATGTGTGCTGCCCTGGTTAATATTTCTTTTTTTTTAATTTTTTTAAACCTTTTTTATTGCGTTTTAAGTGATTACAGAGTAAAGCATGGAAAAATAAATGCATATAACCCTTCCCCCTCCCCTTAACCCCTTCCCCCTAACTTCCCTATAGAAAAAAAAGAGAAAGAAAGAAAAAAAAGGAAGAGTGCCTGGATGTTGGAAGATCTCCACATGCTCCATGGAGTTCGTAATGACTTTAGTATATATATTTCTTTCTTTCCCCAAATAACCAATTGTTTCATCTTCAGAGCACCTATATATTTAGTCCTGTCTTTTGTAAATAAGGGCACCAAATTTTCAGAAATGTTTCATATTTATCTCTTAAATTATAAGTATTTTTTTCTAATGGAATACAGCCATAAATTTCTTTCTTCCAACAATCTATACTTAAGTATGTATCTGATTTCCAAGTAACTGCAATAGCCTTTTTGCTACTGCCAGAGCAATTTTTATGAATTCTTTCTGATTTTTATTTAGTTTGAGTTTCGGTTTTATCCCTTCAATATCACCTAGTAAGAGTAATACTGGATTATGAGGAAGTTGTGTTCCTGTAATTTGTTCCAGTAAAAGTCTTAAATTTGTCCAAAAAAGTTGAATTTTAGAACAAGACCATGTAGAATGTAAAAAGTACCAGTTTCTTGGTTACATCGGAACCACTGATCAGATAAATTTGGATTTAATTAATTTATTTTTTGTGGTGTAATATATAATTGATGTAGAAAATTATATTGCACTAATCTTAACCGAACATTTATTGTATTTGGCATACTATCAAGACATAGTCTTGACCAATTTGTTTCTTCAATTTTAATATTCAAATCACTTTCCCATTTTTGTCTTGACTTATGGACTCCTTGTTTAATTGCCTGTTTTTGAATCAAATTATACATACAAAATATAATTTTTTTAATCTTTCCTTTTTGAATTAAAATGTCTATTTCATTAGACTTCGGCAATAACATTGTTTGACCTAATTTTTCTCTTAAATAAGCCCTTAGTTGAAAGTAACAAAATAAAGTGTTATTTGATACTTTATATTTATTCTTTAATTGATCAAAAGACATTAATATACCTCCTTCAAAACAATCTCCTATATATCTAATCCCTTTTTGAAACCAATTATATAAAAGTTGATTGTCCATTGTAAAAGGAATAAGTCTATTTTGAATTAAAGATCTCTTTGCTAATAAAGATTTTTTTGTCTCATCATCAACATTTATCTTATTCCATAAGTTAATCAAATGTTTTAATATAGGAGATTCTTTCTTTTCCCGTATCCATTTAGATTCCCATTTATATATAAAATCTTCTGGTACATTTTCTCCTATTTTATCTAGTTCTATTCTAATCCATGTCGGTTTATCTTTCTCGAAAAAAGATGCAATAAATCTAAGTTGATTTGCTTTATAATAATTCTTAAAATTTGGAAATTGTAACCCTCCTAGATCAAATTTCCATGTCAATTTTTCCAATGATATTCTTGACATCTTACCTTTCCAGAGAAACTTCCTCACATATCTGTTTAACTCTTAAAAAAACTTCTGGGGTAATTGTATTGGTAATGATTGAAATAAATATTGTAGTCTAGGGAATATATTCATTTTTATAGTATTTACTCTACCAACTAATGTTATTGGTAATGCCATCCATTTATCAAGATATTCCTGAATTTTTTTCAAAAGTGGTAAATAATTTAATTTGTATAAGTTTTTTATGTCATTATCAACTCTTATACCTAAATATTTTATACCAGAAAAAGCAATTATGAGAATTAAACAGAGATATTATGAACTCAGTGAAAGATCACATAAGGTTCTTGCATGGCAGTTAAAAACAGATCAGACTTCTAAAACAATAAATGCAATTCGAACAAAAGTAAATAAAATTACTTATAAGCCTCTAGAAATTAATGAAGCTTTTAAGAATTTTTATTCTGAGTTGTATAAATCAGAATCAAAAAATGATGACGTCAAGATAGAAAGATTTTTATCACAAATAACTCTTCCAAACTAAGTACGGAAGAACAGAAAGGATTAGGTATGCCTTTTACATTGAAGGACGTTGAAGAAGCTCTGGGATCACTTCAAATTAATAAATCTCCTGGAGAAGATGGTTTTCCGCCTGAATTTTATAAAAAGTTTAAAGATTTATTAATTCCTCCTTTTATGGAGTTAATACATCAAGCAGAAAGAACGCATCAACTTCCAGAATCTTTTTCAACAGCTATTTTAATAGTATTGCCAAAAAAAGATAGAGACCTTTTAAAACCAGCATCATATAGACCTATTTCTTTATTAAACACTGATTATAAAATAATTGCAAAAATCTTATCTAATAGATTATCTAAATGCTTACCAAAATTAGTGCATATGGATCAAACAGGATTTATTAAAAATAGACAATCGGCAGATAATGTAACCCGGTTATTTAGTATAATCCATTTAGCGCAAAAGAGGAAGGAAATGAGTGTGGCAGTTGCTTTAGATGCAGATAAAGCATTTGATAGATTGGAATGGGATTTTTTATTTAAGCTATTAGAAAAATATGCATTAGGAACATCATTTATAAAATGGATTAAAACCTTAAATACTAATCCCAAAGCTAAAATAGTGACAAATGGTCAAATTTCAACATCATTTCAGTTAACAAGATCAACTAGGCAAGGTTGTCCATTATCACCTGCTTTGTTTGTGTTGGCAATAGAGCCATTAGTTGAATTAATTAGAATGGACCCAGATATTAAGGGTTTCAGAGTTAATCAGGAAGAATACAAGATTAACTTATTTGCTGATGATGTTCTACTTTATTTAACAGATCCATTGCATTCATTATGCAAATTATCTTATAGATTAGAAGAATATGGGAAAATGTCAGGTTTTAAAAAAAATTGGGATAAAAGTGAAATTTTACCTCTTACTAATGGAGACTATAGTCAATGTTGATTAATAACTCAATTTAGATGGCCAGCAAATGGTTAATATTTCTGCTGCTACCTACAAATCAGTATGTCCTGCTGGTAAGAGAGCTTTGGCTTTGGCTAAAGATAAAGAGCCATGTCGTCCGACTTAAGAATGTTGTGTCAGCCAGTCTGAAGTAGGATTGCATGGGACATTCTCGGGGGCTGGGTGGGAAGATTTTTTCCGAAGGACAGTTGTCTGGTTTGGGTTTTTTTGGGAGGGAGGTGCGGAAAGAAGAGCATCAGGGAAGATACCTGGAGATTCCCATCTGAACAGAAAACCTTTTTGCAAGGGGCGCTTCACCAACTGGAGGACTCCAAAAAGGAAAGTTCAACTTGTAGTTGGTGAAGATAATTCAGCTCTGTGAGTAAAGTTACTCCCAGTTACTATAGAAAAGAGTTCCAATGCTTATGTACACATTTAAAGTTGTTTAACTGCAATGGGCCCTTTTATCTTTCTTTTTCTTTCTCTGTTAATTGTTTGATAAAGTTAAAAATTGATAAATGTACTTTCTTTACCATTTTAAGCTGGTGTACGATCTGTCATTCCTGCGCTACCGATAACGGTGTATGGGCAGTACTTACACAACATTCACTCAAAACGAGGATCCTTTAATATGAACATCCAGACATTCCTGTTTGGTTGAACCACAAATCATACCGACACTTGATGTGCATTGTAGATGAAAGTTGGTCTTCTCAATGCTGAGTCACTTGACTATTAGCAGAGTTAGCTAATGAGCCAACTTGGTGAACGAGTCCCAGTGAGAGGATTGCACATGCATATTCAAACCAAGACATTATGAAATCACTAAGGAATTCTGTTGGCTAATCTGTTATTTTGTTTCTCACAGGGCTCTACTATGGAGACTGTTCAGAGATTCTGCAAACCAGATTTAAAACTTGTTTCAGTGGAGAGTCAAAAATGATAAAGCACAAGGGTAAAACAGATATTCAAAATAATATTTTCAACAAAGTTCTAAAATATTTTTGATGAACTAATTTTAGTTCTTTTTACTTTAAGAACATTCAGAAGTATTAACAGTTTTGATAGAGAACAAAATTGGATTCATGGATATTCTCAACAGTTTCACAACTAATTCTTACTCACTCACATGACATCATGCAAAACTCAGTGCCGCACAGGTCCTTGCCAGTTAGTTCAAGGAAGCTTTCACCAGCAAGTTTTTCTATAAGGATAATCTGAACTTAACTGTAGGAGTACTGTGTATCACAGCAATGAGTCCAGTTGGTGAACCACACACAACACAATCCAGCTGATGTTATATTTATGATTTATCACTTATAATCCAGTCAATTACAATATATTAGACTTACAAAGTAGGACTTTGGGAATGCTTGAACAGATTTCAAATACAAAATGCACTGGACTAAATCTTGTGGCCGTAAGTGCCTGTGAGAAAAGAGCTGGCCATTTAACCACTTGGGCTTGCTTTGTCAATCACTAGTAGCATGGCCATTTTTTTTTCAAATCTCAGAAATATTTTTCTGCATTTAATAGCATATCCCTTAAGTTTTTAAAAAAAATATTCAAATATTTCTCAGTCTACCTTGAATAAACTTAATGATAGAAACTCCAGTATCCTTCTGGATAAAGAATTCCAATATATCCTTCTGTCTGGATGAAGAAATTCCTTCCCAGTTCTCATTCTACTTCATGATTCTATATCCGAAGGATTAACCTGAAATCGTCTCCCTATATCAGTGTCCATGATCTCCTCAATCTTGGTCCAAAGGCAATAGACCAAACCTGTTGACCCAAAACAGCTGGGACCACAGCAGTGTGTGCTTATTCAGGCAGGCTCTCCTGTAGAACTCTGTCACCACAAGCTGTGATAGCCTGTATTGAACTTCTCCCAGCTTTGCTGACAGTGGAAACATAATCATATTTTTATTAAATATATTTGTCACTCAGAGGAGTTTATATATCCTTAAAATGTAAAAATGACCAAGAAAAAATGCTATTACTTTTGCTTTGAATAAAAATAGAGTGAACTATAAAATATCCCAAAACACACACTGTACATAATGAAAAAAATAAAGAAGCAGGTAAAGAAATGGATTTACTTCCCACTCGGCTTTGCTGCTTACAACTCGAACTGGCACAGGATCTGATGGTTAAATTGCATTGAGAATCTTAGCGAGATTGGGTTTCACTGCTGGAGTCAATCGGCAGAGTGAAATTACAGATTTGACATTGTGAATAACATTTCCATGTGAAAAGTCTCAGAACTACAGCTGATTAATCTGCTAGGTGCCTGCAACTCCTGTCCCTCACCTCTCCCTCCTCTTATCCTTAGGTATCTCTAATGCTCTGCAGATCCTAAGCTGGTATCTCAGACTGGAAAGGTTGTAGGACTCAGAGCTGAGCATCTGGCATCTGCATTGCTGGATGCCAGCAAGTTACACAGGAGGTCCTTGCTACTCCTGTGCTCCTCTGCACAGCATATCTCAAAGGAGCCTGCTGCAATGATACAGTTTGTCAGAGTTCAGCACATCCATAGGTAAATAAACCACTTGATTAAAGTTTAATATTATTTTTATTTTGACATTACATGGCTGAGGTAGTTGTGAGATTTAACAATGATTAGTTGACAGTGCTGTTTATAATACAAGGCTATACTGGTATTTTTTTATTCAAGAAGTACAGCAGCTCTAATTAATAGAAGTATATGAAATCCTTTCATAATTACCCATGTCAGCATAACTGACCAATGCTAGCTAAATTTTTCAGGGGAATAGCATCACGCTCTGTCAGAATAAACCGTTACTTTAAATCCAGATTTGAGGTGGTAGACAGTTAATTTTATGTCCGTATCATGGTGAGAAATTAACTTTGTTATCAGACAGAAGTGCTTAGATTGAGTATTTAACTGTTGCCAAATGCTTTATTATCTGAACACGACAGTCTGCTTGCACAGCTGGAAAGAGTGCTTTTTCAACCAGGGATGAAAATAGTTCACCTCCATCGAATGCGACATATTGCTTTCCTCATGGTATTGCTATGAAGCAGTGCTAATGAGACTCATTCCATGAGCCACACAGCCCATCTGCTGACTCTGAACATCCTTCGCTCTTTTTCCTGCCATTTATGAAATTGCTCTGTTTTGGCTTCCTAGCTCAGAATCAGAACTCCCATTTCATCAGGATTACAAGGACAACTGTACAAACTATATGGCAAAGAACGGGTGTACTCCAAGTCACCTCTGAATCTTTTCTTAAAGTGGGCTTCAAAGCTCCTGGACTTCTTGGGATATCAAGGTAACTTTTCTATCATGGGTTGCTTTTTGGGGGATCGGATGTAGTGACACTGTTCTGTTGTCCATTTGCTCAACATATATTGACCTTCTTACATTTTCACAATCACCTTAGTTTGTTTAAATTTTGTGCTTACTCCTGACTGACTGGTTCCAAATCTTCAGGCATGTTGAGTTTCTAGCCTTTGTTTACAGCTACTGGGATGAGGTACATTCTATCGTGCTTTAGAACTATTTAAAATGAGTTTGAGAAGTGAAGAAAATGCATGGTAGCCAAGGTTGCAATCTACACAAATTTGACAAGAAGATAGGGTGTTACAGGAATACAGACATTTATGGAGGGAAAACTGCAGATGCAGGAAATGTGAACTAAAAAAAAGTGGAATATGCTTGAAACATTCAATAATTTAGGTAGCAGCGGAGGAGAGAAGATGAGTTAATATTCCAGGTCAAAGACACTTTTTAGGGCTAGAAAAGAAAGGCTGGTTTCAGATTACAGAAAAGGTGGAGAAGGGATATTTCTGACAGAGTGAGGTCAGGGTGTCATGGGGATAAGTTGTAGAGATCATTCTGTTCGTGAGAAAGAAAAAGGAAAATATATTAGCTGAGGTCAGATACAGGGACAGAAAAAATAGAAAATGCAGTAGGTTAGGATGTACTAATAGTGAGAGAAGATCTGGGTCAAAATCACAGGTGCACGTAAGACGTAGAACAGAACTGACCAGTTCAGATACAGACAGTGAAAATGAATTACTAAAATATGAAGAACTAAATATTGAATCTAGAAAGCTGCAACATATCCAGCAAAAAAGAGATGTTGCATCACAAATTACTTGTTGTTATAGAAGAAATTTGCAGAAGGTGGGTCTGAGTAGGAGTGGGATGGAGAATTTAAATGACAAGTAGAGAAACCATAATTCAAAGCCAGACTGTGCTTGTCTCCTCTGAAAGTCTTTCACACTAGAGTCAATGGAGTACCATTGCTCAAGAATCCGTAGGCTGGTGCAACTGTACTTCCATAACTTGTGTGTAATTTTTTTTAAAAAACTCTAATTTATCTGTATAATTTAGGACATTTTTTCTTGTTTTTTTTTAATTTTTCCATTGTGTCCCATAAATCACAGTAATGATTGGTAGTGAAAGTTTTGGGAGATCATAAGATATAGGAGCAGAATTGGACCATTTGGCCCATCAAGTCTGCTCCACCATTCCATCTTTGATGATTTGTTGTCCCTCTCAAACCCATTCTTTTACCATGTCTCCATAACCTTCGACACTCTTCCTAATCAAGAAACTAACAATCTCCATTTTGTAACTACCTAATGACTTGGCCGCCACAGCTGTCTGTGGCAATGAATTCAACACATTCACCACTCTGATGAACCAGGGTGAATGTGACAGTTGTTGGTGAGTGGGGAGTAGGGTTTGTACTTATTTGTGACATAGATTAAATATTTTATTGAGAGATGTCTGAATGTGCAGAAAAGCTCCAGGTTGTCTCCTCATCTGAAGAACCTCATGCTGAACTACGAGTATCAGGTGTACCATGAATTTTTGTGACCTGCTCTGATAAACACTCCATATCACCCCTGGAGTGCTTCAAGCAGTAAAAACACTCAATGTTACTTATGTCAATCTTTATGTGGCAATAAGGTTTCTGTCAGGAACACTAGCCTTATGAGATACTTTGACATAAACATCAAGAGCATTGCAATTAGTGGGAAACTCTTATCAGCCTCAAACGCTAACTCTTATTCAGGAGACTCAAATGTTAAGGTAACTGTTGACTTTCATGGAATGAAGGCTATTAGAATGCCAAGCATTACACATCATTGGTTGACATATACCAGCCACACATCAAGAGAGTAGAATGCCTTCTGATTCTGCGCTGTCCCCAAGCTGCTGTGTGATGCAAGAAGTTTGTCATGTGTTTATTCAGTGGCTCTGGCACAATGAAGAAGCTGGCAGTCCTCATGATGCCATGCACATGCTCCATACACAGCTCTCTGTCAAGAAAAATTGATATATAAAAATTTATAATCCAACTTCACAGAACAGAGGATATTGATGAGCTTTGTAATGTGTAAGCTGATGGCAAATTGGGATCATAATTCAGTATCTCCACTTTCTGCATGGAACAAATCCAGCATGTAGCAGTGAATCAGAACCAAGACTTTTACAGTCAGTCAACAAATAGCTCATAGATGAATTACATCTGAAGCCCATGGGGTAACTCGGTGTGGATGACTCTTGAAAGGAAGGTGCATGATGAAATGCTATCCATTGGGCTTTAGGTAAGAGAGAAAGTGGGTGCCTATGATCTCCTGCTTTTTCTCTCCTCTTTCCTCCCCTTCAAATAGCCATCATTATTCTGTGTGTCTTCTGGTCATTCTCTCTCAATATTTCCCAACACTTTGACAGTGACTGGTTAATAGAGAAATCATGAAGTCTAAGTAACTACAATGCAGAGAAGGGGCTCCTCATGTCATGACCAGCAGCAAAAAAAAACCTGGCGGAACAGCATCTGAGAAGATAAAAAGAATTTTCCACTTTGAATTTTGTCCTTGCATGAAGACTGATGAAGTGTCTTGACTCAGCATGTTGACAATTCCTTTCCCTCCACAAATAGTGCTCAGCCCACTGCATTCCCCCAGCAGTTTGTTTTTGCATTTCCTTCAGTTCCTGGCATACACCTCCCTGTGGACATTAACAGATTTAAATACATCTTGAAGTGCCAAGACCTAGTTGAAATGAAGCCTCAGCTGGAGTAAATAATTCAGCTGCAAACGTGCAGGTATTAGATGATCCCCTGAAATAGTTCGGGCTGTGATGACCGTTTGATCCACTATGAATGCTCAATAGGTGGCATTAGCTGCGTTACTGATTTCCATTTCAGTAGCATGGCACCAAATCAGTGTTGCTTGCTGACTGATGTCATGATCTATTCCGGCTTCCTGGGGACATTATCATTTAATGAATCGACAAGCCTCTCGATCTGACCACCAGCAAAGCTCAGCATATAAATGTATATATCATTTATTGGAAACAAAAAAAAAATGGCACCCTAGCATCCAAAGTAAGGGTGAAGCATGGGAAATTGTGTGATAAGTACACACCTTTTCTGCAGAAAGTCTGCAATGCTCTTTTGTTACCAAAACTCTCTTGGGTTCCATTTACACCATTATGAAGTGAGAGTGACTGCCTTTTCACATAATGGAAATAGCTTGACCAATTGTGCATTCAAGGAGCCCTTTCAAATCTGAAACCATTTGTATTCAGGGGGAAACATTCCAACGATTAGAGTCACTCAGCACGCGAGCAAATAAAACAGAGAACACTGGAAATACTCAGTAGTCGGGCAGAAGATGTGGAAATAGAAATAAAGTTTCAGGTCAAAGACACTTTGTCAGAACTGAGTTTTAATGAAGGATATTTGAACTGAAACATTAACCCTGGATGACATGGGCCTTGGTGGAAGGAGAATGGCTGTGACCACTGGAATAGGGATTGGTGTGTGAGGACAGAGAAACTGCATTCAATAGTTGGAGGTCAACAGCTCTCACTTGTTCTACATCAATCATTTGACAGCTGTCACACATTTTCCATTGCCCTATCTTTGCTCTCATTAGGTGACATGGTAAAGGGAAGTGTATCTGCTTGAAATTTTGAGAAAGAACCAATTGGTTTGAAAATTTATAAAGTGGAAAAAAAAGCTTTGATTTCTGGGAAACACTTCAAATGAATTATCATCCCAAGGTTACCAAGAAACTCAAGGGAGAGGTGCATTGCATGACTTGTGAAAAGTAATTTTGCATTAGATTTGCAATTGTTTTATTGCTTTAGCCAATAAATGCAAAGAGGAAGAACACGGTCTTTAAAAGTAAAGCTTTTGTATTATTACTTATTGATTTTTTTCTGAAATAAATTATCTTACCATTTAAATGACTTGACTTAGTGTTCCACGGCTTTTCAGGCCTGACTCTGAACAAATGTACCTTGAAATCAATCGCTGAGTACAGACTTGTTACGTGATAGGCAATAGAATTTTATTGGAAAATAGCACATTAGTTGTGATTAATTACATTGTGTTTGTGCTTCCCACTCCTCTATGTAAATAATGCAGAAGAACAATTAACAAATGTTGTGGCCTCAAAAACAGAGACAATCTGAACTGGAGAACTTGATAGATGGGGTTGTAAAGAAAGCTTCTGGCACATTAGCCTTCATAAATCAAAGTGTTGAATTTTGGAGATGGGATGTAATGCTGAAGTTGTATAAGATGTTGGTGAGACCTAATTTGGAGTGTTGTGTGCAGTTTTGGTCATCTACCTACAGGAAAGATGTAAATAAGGTTGAAAACCTACAAAGAAAATTTACGAGGATGTTGCCAGGCCTGGGGGACCTGAGTTCCTATACAAGAAAAAATTGTACAGGTTAGGGCTTTATTCCTTAGAATGTAGAATATTGAGAGGAGATTTGATAGAGGTATAAAATATTATGAAAGGTATCGACAGGGTAAATGCAAGCAGGTTTATTCTTCTGGGATTGGGTTGTAATACAACCAGAGGTCATGCGTTTTGGGTGAAAGGTGAAATGTTTAAGGGGAATATGAGGGAAGCTTCTTCACTCAGAGGGTCACGAGAGTGTGAAATGAGCTGCCAGCACAAGAGGTACATGCAAGCTTGATTTCAAAGTTTAAGTTAAGTTTGGATAGGTAGAGTACATGGATGGTAGGGGTCTGGAGGACAAAGGTCCCAATGCAGGTCAATTGGGGTAGGCAGTTGAATTAGTTTCATCATGGACTAGATGGGCCAAAAGGCCTGTTTCTGTGCTGTAAATTACTATGATTAAGGCCTGAAAGCTAAAGGATCACATTCTAGTTAGGTCAGTGGGAGAGATTCTCCACAGATCTTACCACTGTTTGCCTACCTTAATTCCTGCATTCTGAATGCATTTATTGCCAAGTGACACTGACTCCTCTACTTCCTTGGGAGAGTAAAGATGTTTCACAAGTCCCATCAACTCTTACCAATTTTCTATCAATGCACCGTAGTAAGCATTTTGTCTGGATGTATAACAGCTTGGTGTGGCAACTGCTCAGCACATGACTGCTAGAAACTGCAGAGAGGTGTAGACACCGGACATCACAGGAATCAACCTCCCCTCTATGGACTCTGTACTTCTCACTGTTTCAGTACCCCAGCCAGCATAATCAGATTCCCGATCCAGCCCTGATATTCCCTCTTCTACCACCCCCCCCCCCCAGGTAGAAGATACAAAAGCCTGAAACCATGTACCACCAGGATAAATGATAGCATATATCCCATTGTTATCTCTTGAAAAGACCTCTTGCTCAATAAAATGGACTCTTAGCTTCACAATCTACCTCATTATGATTACCTGCACTGTACTTTTTCAGTAGTTTTTACACGTTATTCTATGTTTTTAATCTTATCTTAGTTCAATAGATTGTGCTATGATTTGATCTATATCAGATTCAGTTTATTGTCATTTAGAAACCACAAATGCAATGCAGTTAAAAAATGAGACAACGTTCCCCCAGAATGATGTCACAAAAGCATATGACAAAACAGACTTCACTAGAAAATCCACGTAACATTTGGCAATCCCCAATCCAGAGTCCGGAGAGGCTGCTGTGTATTAATATACAGTCTACCGTCTAGCGCGTTCCCCAGAAAGGAGCTCCAAGTCCACCAGACAAAACAAGACCAAAAACTAAAGCTACAAGACCTGCACAAAACCACATAGTTACAACAGTGCAAACAATAGCTTAATTGATTAAAAAAAAAGACTATGTGCACAGTAAAAATAATACAAGATGTTAAAGGACTGTAAGTTCAAAAGAAATCACCACAGTTTCCACAAGTCCTCAGGGTCCCGACAGACTCGCCATCTCACACCGGTGGCAGGAGGGAGTACCCCCGCTACGGACTTCCAAGGCACCACCCAACTCAGCCTCGCAGACGCAGCACACAATGGAAGCTCTGTAAAAACCTGCCTCGCAGACGCAGCGCACACCGAAAGCGACCTGATTCCGTTGAAAGGATTTCAAGTCCGTTGAACCTCCAAGCCGACGACCATCCCCTCCAGCACAGCTTCTCCGAGCTCCATCCTCTGCTGAGCGTATTAAGACACCCCCACCAATGGCCATTGGCAACGCGACCCCGAGGACTGGGGGCCTGTTCTTCCCAGCAGAGTCCCGGACCTCACAGCAGCAGCAGCAACGAAGAAGGTCTTCCTGGAATTTCCCGATGTTTCTCCGTGCTTCCACGTCCATTTCAATTGATTATGATTATGCACGGCACCCCACTTCACAAATAACAGATAATCAGTTCCAGAGTGGCCGCTGCAAGCTGCGTCGCACCGCCATTTTGGATCAACATAAACAATATGGAAGATAAACCTTTCACTATATCTTGAAACATGTGACAATAATAAACAAATAACAATACCATTAATTGTATCTCTCTCCATTCACTTTACTGATCCCTCATTAACATTATTCTTCCCTCTGACAATCTCCTCTCCAAATTTCCTCTTAGCCATGATCTCACATCCTGTTTGCCTCTCAGTTACTTCCTTCGTCACCAATCAATACACTCTGCATAATCCAATCACATCACATTCCACTAATCAATCACCCCATTACTTACTCTCCACAACATAACAATCTCCTCCAGGCTTCCCTGCAACCACTTTCCCATGGAATCCATTATCGTTTCCCAGGCGCTTCTTTCCAACACCACACTGTAGTTAGTAGAGCAAACATCTCATGGTTCCAGCATTATTAATACAGTTCAGGCCTTTGGGGTCAGTTGTGTGGAGTTTGCATGTTCTCCCTAAGCCAACGTAGGCTTCCTTAAGATGGTCCAGTTTCCTCAAAAGTCAAACAAAATAAAAGTCAGTCAGCTAAGTGGCCACTGCAGATCATCTCAAGTGTATAGGTGAGTGGTAGAATCTGAGGGGACTGTATGGGAATGACAGGAGAATAAAACTGAAATAGAGAAAGATGAATGTAAATGGGCCTTTGAATGTCAGTACACAATTGATGGGCTGAAGGTCCTTTTATATGACTACGGCAAACTATATCTTTCACAATCTTCTCTGCAAACCCCCTTACCTCTCTTCAATACAGCTCCTCCTTCCCAAAACCTCTATAATTATCTCTGAATATGTCTTGTTTTACACTATGATCTACTTGCAGTCCTTTTATCCTCTCCCCTCTGTCATACATAATGTAGGTATAATTTATATTCTGTGTGTTGTCTGTACCTATGTGCTTGTGATACCTCTGTAAACAAGCTTTTCTCATTGTATTTGCAGCTCACCATACTGGTGCACATGACAAAATCATCTTGTCTTGATTCTCAGTGCTGCCTCCAACCTTGTTAACCCTGGAGATAAAAGAGTGAGATTTGCTGATCCCATAGAACAGAATATTGTGTGTCATGCCTGTTAAGATTCAAACCCACATGTTCTCACTCAAAACTGCTGTATACATCTATTGAAAATGTATAATAAAAGGTTTTTAAGCTATTAATTATATCCTAAAAGTTAGTAAAGTGTGCAGCTCATTACTCAGGTGTTATGTTAAGGAAAAAGTCAAAGGATTAGCCACTTTGCTGAGCCCATAACAATAATTTAAGTTACAAATGGGGAAATTGTATATAGTACCATTAGTGTGTATTTTTGATAGCTCTCTAACGTCTTAAACCACCAAAACAAATAATTACTTTAAATAAGAGTAATTATTATCTAACTAATAAAGATCTATTGTATTGTCAGAGGTGCTGACCTTCTGATTAAATGACAAGCTTGCATCATAATGCCATCCAGGCACAGAATTGCATTGTGGATCAATGGCAAGACACCTACCACCAAATATTGATTTCCATTAATTTCTATGGAAACAAGTATTATCTGTTTCTATAGAAATAGGAACTTGGTAGTTTCTGTAATGAGCAGTTCATCCATCACATTAACTTTTCACTTGAATGCAACTTTACAAACATTCTCCTCATCCCTCCCTCATCTGATTCTCCTACACCTGGTGACATACTGCAGTTTTATTGGAAATGGGAGATAATTTAGACAGTCTTTGATGCACAACACAGAATATATAAGCAAATATTCTGGTCTCTTCAGACTTAAATGACAATGAAATGAGGGACCAGTTGGTCATTTTTTTGGTGAAGAGAAAATTATTGAGACAACCACCTAACATTTCTCAACCTGAATTGTCATGTGCAAGCTCACATTAAGGAATAATTGAAGTTAGTGTTCGTATCCTACTGTGGATATGGCTACAATTCAGGCAGAACTACATGTAATTGTATTAGATTGATATGAGAATAATAATTATATATCTTTCAAATAGAGAGCTGAAGGCAATAATTAGAGGAGAAATATTGGTGAATTTTGAGAGCTGCACTTCTTCGAGACACCTTCTTACATATGAACAGTTAAATGTATATTCATCATGATATACTGTAATTGTACTGTAAACTTTTACCCCTATTTTTATTTTGTTTTGTTCAAACAGTCATTCTCATACATGAGCATTTTATTTTCATGGAGTATGGATTTTAAACTTGCAGAAGTGGTTAATTTATTGTGCTCAAGCCTGAAATAGGTATCAATGCTCAAGCCTGAAAAAGGTATCAATTAACTGGATATGTTATGGACAGTCACAATCTGGACACGAGAACGAAAAAGATGTATTATCATCCTGAAAGTTAGGCTGCGAAGTTCTCACCTACAGAAATAAATAGATTCAAATTATCATTAGAAATATAATAGGTTATCTTCATATCAGGAGTAGCTGAAATCACGTATTGAATCTCACGTTAAACTGTTCTGAGAAAGGAGAGGGGATCTCTTAAAACTTCTCATCATTTTCATGGCCACACTTTCTTTAAAAGGCTTGTTTTTCCATTATAAAAGGAGCCTTTCAGAGTTAGTGAATTGTCTTATACTCCTGTATTCTTACAGATTTCACAAGCCAAAGAAGGATACAGGAGAGCAGTTAAAATTACAGTATCTTAGCTTTCACACGTTCTGTAGGGTGAACCAGGACGTACGTCATCTGCTGAAGACTAGATCTGTGACATTCAAGTCTAGCGACCCAAGTTTGGACCAGAAAACCAGGTATGACCTGCGGAGAGCAAAGAGACAACATTTAACACCATCATTCCCACAATCCTGATTGTTAACTTACAGAACCCGGGCCTCTGTACCTCCCTCTGCAATTGGATCCTTGACTTCCTAACTGTAAGACTATAACCTGTGCAGACTGGTGATAACATATCCTTTTCATTGACGATTAACACTGGTGCACCTCAGAGATGTGTGCTTAGCCCACTGCCTACTGTCTCTACGCCCATGACTGTGTGGCTAGGCAGAGCTCAAATACCATCTATAAATTTGCTGATGATACAATCATTGTTGGTGGAATCTCAGATGGAGATGAGAGGGTGTACAGGAGTGAGATATGCCAACTAGTGGAGTGATGTCACAGCAACAACCTGGCACTCAATGTCAGTAAGACGAAAGAGCTGATTGTGGACTTCAGAAAGGGTAAAATGAAGGAACACATACCAATCCTCATAGAGGGATCAGAATTGAAGAGAGTGAGCGGTTTCAAATTCCTGAATGTCAAAACCTCTGAGGACCTAACCTGGTCCCAACATATCAATGCAGTTATAAAGGAGGCAAGACTGCGACTACATCTTCATTAGGAGTTTGAAGAGATTTGGTATGTCAACAAAAACACTCAAAAACTTCTATGGATGTACCATGGAGAGCATTCTGATAGGGTGCATCACTGTCTGGTATTGTGTGTGTACTGCACAAGACCAAAAGAAGCTGTGGAAGGTCATAAATTTAATCATCTTCATTTTGGGTACTAGCCTACAAAGTACCCAGGAGATTCTCAAGAAACGGTGCCTCAGAAAAGCAATGTCAATTATTAAGGACCCCAAGCACCCAGGGCATGCCCTTTTCTCATTGTTACCATCAGGAAGGGGGTACAGAAACCCAAAGGCATACACTCATACACTCAGCAATTCAGGAACAACCCTGAATTCCCCTCTGCCATCCGATTCCTACATGGACATTGAACCCATGAACACTACCTCACTTTTTTAACATATATTTTTTCAGTTCTTGCACGATTTTTAATCTATTCAATCTACATATACAGTAATTGATTTATTTATTTTTGCTTTTTTCTTCTATAATATGTATTGCACTAAACTGCTGCTGCTGTTAACAAATTTCTTGACACATGCTGATGATAATAAACCTGATTTTGATTCTGAAGAGCGTGACGTAAATATGTAAGTCAAATAATCCACCAATTAAAAGTAAAGAGATCCTATGTTAGGCCAAGCTACTAGACCCCCAAGCTAGTAATCCTTTGGAAGACTCATTGATTTAAGGATTAACTGTTTATTGACTATACTCGTGTTACGCCACTGCTCTACTCTTTCTACACCCGTGACTGTGGGGCTAGGCACAGCTCAAATGCTATTTATAAATTTGCTGATGATACAACCATTGTCAGCAGTATTTCAGATGGTGATGTAAGGGAGCACAGGAGCAAGATATACCAGTTTGTTTGAGTGGTGTTGTAGCAACCACCTTGCACTCAACATCAGCAAGACCACAGAACTGATTGTGGACTTCAGAAAGGGTAAGGTGAGGGAACACAAAACAATCTTCATAGTGGATCAGGTGGAGAGAGTGAGCAATTTCAGGTTCCTGGGTGTCAAGATCTTCGAGGACCTAACCTGGACACAACATACTGATGCAACAATGATGAAGGCAAGCCAGCAGCTATACTTCATTAGTAGTTTGAAGAGATTTGTTTTGTCAATGAAAACACTCAAAAACTTTTACAAATGTACCATGGAGAGCATTCTGTCTGGCTGCATTGCCATCTGGTGTAGTGAGGTGGGCGGGGGGCGACAGCACTGGATCAAAATAAGTTGCAGAAACTTGTAAAATTAGTCAACTCCTTCATGGGCACTAGCCTGCATTGTATCCAAGATATCTTCAAGGAGTGGGCCTGAGAAGGCAATGTCCATCATTGAGGATCCCCTACACACAGGACATGCTCTCTTCTCATTGTTACCATCAGAGAGGTGGTACAGAAGCCTGAAGGCACACACACAGTGAATCAGAAACAGCTTCTTTCACTTTGCCATCTAATTTCTGAATTGACACTATGAACACTGCCTCACTTTTTTTTATTATTTCTGTTTCTGCACTATTTTAACTTAGCTATTAAACATACATAATTAATGTAACTCAGTTTTTTCTCTATATTTAGATAGCATGTATTTCATTGTATTGCTGCTGTAAAAAAATTTCACAATATATGCCAATGATATTAAACTTGATTCTAATTCTGATCTGTCATGATTATATTTATTTATAATTTGTTGAGTTACAATGGAGAATAGGCCCTTCTGGCCCTGCTTGCTGCACTTCCCAGTAATCCTCTGATTTAATCTGAGCCTAATCACACAACAGTGTAGAATGACCAATTAACCTACCAACATGTATTTCTTTGGACTGTGGGAGGAAACCGGAGCACCTGAAGGAAATCCACATGGTCATGCGGAGAACGTACAAACTCCTTACAGGCAATGTCGGGATTTGCCCACATTGTAAAGTGTTATGCTATCCACTACGCTACTGTGCTGTCCTTTATATGCCCAGCTGGCAATTTGTCTCCAACCATAGTTCTCTCAAATTTGAAGCGTACAGCCAGGTTACATAGTACAGTAAGCTTTCAATAATCCAGATTTTTTTAGGTTCTTTGATGTTACACTTATTAACACGGAACCAGCATTTTTATCTCACTTTTCAAGCGCATTACACAAAAAAAATTATATTTTTCAAATGAAAAATGATGAGCTTAAACAGAGCAGGAAGCATTCAAGCAATCAGGATTTTGGTTCCATCTCTAGTCACACACTTCACTCACACTCTGGCCACCCAGAAAGCACTAAGGACTAATGAGTGAGTCAGATGTTGAACCATTAGCATTTTAAAACAATCAGATGCTGGGTTACTAGAATCTTACTTTAATTGTTTTCTGAGAAAAAGAATCAACAATACAAGGAAAAAAAATCACATAAAAAATCACCTTTTGTGTATTTTCCTCAGCAAGAGGGATCTTGTATCAATATTAAATTTTCCTGAAAATCTCAACTACTTTCATGAATTATTTACATTGTAGAAGAGCCTACTTGGTACTCTTGAAGAGCTTGGTATCCTGATTAATTTCCTGAAGGAGATAACATGAACATCATGCTTTTGAACTCTGAGGAAGGGATCAGGCTTTAGGGGAGAGCTTGATGCGTGGCATTGCAGGTGAAAGGCAGTTTATCAGCAGTTTACAATCAGCAAAGTGCAGTGTACTTTGTACCTGACAAACATGCCCTACAGGCAAATCATGTCAAGACAGAGACTAGATGTGCAAAGTGGATTACAAAATACAAATACCTATTGGCCTGATTAGAAAATGCTGGCAGTTAGCTTCAACGAATTGAGGAAAACAATCAAAAGAAATTTGAAGATTTTCTTTATCAAATTAGAGCTATTGTTAGAGCTGAATTTAGAAACATAGGAAGCCTACAGCACAATACAGGCACTTTGGCCCACAATGCTGAGCCGATCATATACTTACTTTAGAAATTACCCAAAGCACTCTACTTTTCTAAGCTTCATGTACCTATCCCGGAATCCTTTAAAAGACCCTATTGTATCCTCCTCCACCACCATCACCGACAGCCCATTCCACGCACTCACCAACCTCTGTGTAAAAAAACTTGCCCCAATATCTCCTCTATACCTACTTCCAAGCCCTTAAAACTGTGTCCTCGTGTGTTAGCTAGCTCAGCCCTGGGAAAAAGCCTCTGACTGTCCACACGATCAATGCCTTAATTCTGACTCTCTCCAGTCCCCTCCTTCCCTTTCTCCTACAGTTTACTCTCCTCTCCTATCCGATTCCTTCTTCTCCAGCCCTTGACCTTTCCCACCCACCTGGCTTCACGTATCACCTTCCCTTCCCCCATCTTCCCCCTTCCTTCTCATTCCTGAAGAGGAAACCACGGCTATCAATTCACCTCCATACTTGCAGCCTGACCTGTTAAGTTCCTCCAGTTTCAACCTTAAAAGTAAGTTCCATTCTTTCTCAAGAACATAGGTAATGACCAGACTATAAATTATTCAAAATAGATGGTAAATAAAGAATCTAATGAGTCTGCATGAAGAAGCATATAGCCATCAGAAAGTGAACAAAGATTCAGCATTCCTGAAGAAAATAGCAGATGTCCCAAGCAAATAGAGGAGAGAAGTCTTTGGTGTGTACTCTGAACAAGAATAACTTGCAAGAGGAATTAGTGCAGACTGATAATTTCACTTTTTAATTGAACCTGTCTGCATTGTGGGCAATTGTTGCCTTATCTCAGCTATGACTTACCTCTCCCTTAGCCCTCCAAGGCCTGTGATAGATGATAATGAAATTTTGCTGACATCTTATTACATAAATCCTCGTAATCCTCTAGCAACTGCCTGAGACTAATATCTAATCTAATTTCCCTAACTTACATTTTGTCATTTCTTTCAATTTTCCCCATGACAAAAAATATATACACAAGCAAGACTGGTTGGAATAACAAAACATTTAGCACTAGATGTATACAAAATGTCAGTGGAAAGAAATACATGTATTAGTGATGTTAAATAGAAGATGGTGAATTGGCTGTATGTGTGTGTTTGACACTAATAACAGAATAATCTTTCGGGTTTGATTATATTCCAAATGATAGAATTTCAGTTTGATTGGAATTGAAAGCGAAAATGTATTCTGGTGGAAAATTATTTCAACTATTTACTCTCAACTACCAGCTCTCAATGATTCCATCCCAGACAATAATTAAAATGTATTCACCCCGAAGTACAAGGCATAGTCAGACTATCAGCAAAAATGCTTTCTTTACAGAATCCCTCCCCCCACTAACTTACCTTCTTCAAAATCTTCCTTGCCAAATCCTACTACAAAACTAGCCCACTGTTAGTTGCATTAAACAAATCGTTAAGGAGGTGACAACATTAAGTTTTATGCATGAAGTGATATGTCATACAACAGCTGTGTTACAGAACCAAATTTTGAAAGCTGAATACTATAGCAATCTATTGTAATCTGAGGACTGATAGACAATAGACAATAGGTGCAGAAGTGGACCATTCGGCCCTTCGAGCCTGCACCGAGCCTTCACCGATGGTGAAATAATTTTCAGTTTGGCAATATGGAATAAGTTCACACATTCAAATCAAAAGTGATGTCACTGGAGTATTATCAGATTTGTCCCCAAATGGGTTTTAGGTAACCAGCTGTATTAACTGACAGAAGCTTGTCATGCTGATTTTGAAAAACAGGCATCAATAATTATATAATCCCTATCAGTTTCTGTCGTTGTTATGTGGCGCATCGTTCAGTGTTGCTCAGTTGTGAGTTACTCAGTGAAATGTTAATAGTGGTTCTGTTTTTCATTCATGTGGGCTTTCCAAGCTGAGCCAATATTTAATTACCCATCCTTATTGCCCTTGAGAAAGTGCTCAGGTGACATCCTGAACCACTGTAGTCCTTAAATGATGGATACATCTACAATGCTGTAAGGAAGGGAGTTTCAGGATTTTGATTCAGTGGTGGTGAAAGAATGATATATTTTCAAGTCTAAAGTGTTTAAGCTTTTACCTCTGTTGCGAAATTCCATAACTGGATCACTTACCAGCAAAGATAGAGAGGTCCGTTGAAGTCTGATGGTACTATTTTTAAAAGTATTTATTGATAAAGGGCACAAAAATAAGATTAATGCAAACATACAGATAATATACATCGTCAATTCTAAATCTAAAGCGCGGGTATAATAATAACCAATAAGAAATAGCTCTATCGTTGTCTAGGGGATAATGTATTGTCCGATGGAAAGATAACAGTCACTGTTAGTTCGTTCATGCTGCAGCGTTTTGGGTTTAAGAGCGAGGCGGTTTAAACTTGCCCAGGTCTTTCATGATGCCAATCCGTTGAGTCAGGGGAGTGGGTTTCCCCGTTGTTAGCTAAAAGCAGTTTTCCATGGTTCCAGCCACCAGTTCCAGCAACGGAACAGAACGCACGTGGCCTCCTTCAGATGACTTCCTGCTATTACATGGTCGCTTAACGTTTCTTCTGGTGCATCTGAGGGGCTGTTCCTACAGACCCTCTTTTATCCTGACTCGCAGGGTCGTAGATGTCAATCAGGTTGGGGATGATGCAATCTCTCCCTCAACCAGCCCACTTTGCCTGAGGGTGTTCACGTAGCATAGTATCTCAATCCACAACTTTGTCTTCTGGAGACAATGGCCATGTCCTGTAGCTTTACATCGCCGGGGAAACGAGGCATTCTGCACGTCTCTCTCTCTCTCATTTCCTGGGCCCCTTGACCCAACCCAACAGTGATCTTGCGATTCTCACAAAGGAGAGGGCTACAGACGTAACACCTCTAACACCCTCCCAGCCACCTTCAAGAATGAACAATATTCACAATAAACGAGCAGTGACCCAGCTAAACAGTTCGAATAACTGCAAGGAGACTGGAAAGCTATATACAGTCCAAAGTATGATTTGACCTAACAGTAACCTAGTCCTTGATAAGTTGTATTGCTACCAGGCTCCCTGAGTGGAGATCCTATTTTCAAAGCCGAGATGAGAATTTGTTTTGGCATTTCGGAAGTATGGTGGAAGAGTAAGCCTAAGGTCATGAATAAAATACCCGAGAATTCTGACCCTCAGAGAGAGAGCTCCAACACCAAAGTCATGTCAGTAAATCAGAGCAATCTCTGCCATGGTACTTCAAACCACAATAAGGTTTTACAGTGAACATCAATGTTTAATCTGGTGGTGGATATGGGAACATTAATAATCTCATGACAATTGAACTTTAAGCTTAATTTCTACAATTACTTGGATATTATTTTTCAGGAACAGCTGCGTCACAGTACAAAGTCTCAGCATTAAGTGTACATATTTCCTGATATGAGGTGTAATTGTAATGAAAAATAAAACGGTTACTTCAACTTTTTAATTAGACAGATCTAGGGCACTGACAGATGAAAGGTTTTGGAGCTAATTAGGCAAAATTTGTCACTAATTTGAATAACTCAATGTCAGGTTAAGGAGACCCCTGCTGATTTAGACAATCTGTAGACATTAGGAACTGAATCATTTTGATTACTTTCCAAAAGACTTGCAAACTAAAAAGGACATGGAAAGAAAGTTGAACTTTGTCTAATTCACTCGAAGCAGATAGATATTATGACATGAACATCGATTTCTCGAACTTCTGGTAATTGACCCCCCCCCCTCACTTCACCATTCCCATTCCTGTTTCCTTCTCTCAACTTTTCTCTTTACCTGCCCGTCATCAACCTCTGGTGCTTCTCCCCCTTCTCTTTCTTCCATGGTCTTTTCCTATCAGATTCCCCCTTCTCCAGCCCTTTATCTCTTTCACCAATCAATTTCCCTATTCTTTACTTCACCCTTCCCCCCCCACCCCAGTTTCACCAATCATCCCTCACCTTGTACTTCTTCCTCCCTTTCCCCCACCTCATCTTTTATTCCCAGTCCTGATGAAGGGTCTTGGCCCAAAACATTGACTATTTTCCATAGATGCTGCCTGGCCTGTTGAATTCCTCCAGCATTTTGTATATTTCTCAGATAGATGTACTATCTACAATGCCCAAATACAAACAGAAAGGTCCGAGAAAAACTAGAAGAGACCATATCATGAAAGGGCAGTACAATTCAGGGATGGCAAAGCAAAGCCACTTAAAACAAGGCGAGTGTTGCTGAGGAAGGGGATGGGCAATGGGATGTTATTCTGATGGGGCAGACAATGACATCCCAATGAATATTTCAGTCACAAGGCCCCGACTGCAAAATAAACTTTCACCAGAAATACAAGATCTGGACACAGCTGGACAAAATGTTATGCCTGGAAGTTGGGTGGGAAGCTGAATTTGGGAAGGGAGGGTTGGTGGGATGGTTAGGGCTGAAATTATAGCCGTGGATTAAGTTGATTGTACTTCCCATGACAGTATAGATGGGTGCTGGAACTAGCATCCATTAATAGTGGATGAAGCAAATCAAGCTCAAGCTCAAGTTTCATCATCATTCAACCGTACATGAATGTAGCAAAATGGAAGAGTGTTCCTCCAGAGCTAAGGTGCAAAACACATTATCAATGGTGCAAAGCACACTGCCCATAGCACAAATAATATGTATGGTTCCAATTTCAGAAACAAAATGTATAGTCACAAAGAGAAAACAGTATAGCCCAAGTCCCTGAGTAGAATTGATGGTAAGTTGTCCTGGTCCAGCTTTTTCTTCCATTGAGCGAGTAGTAGAGAGCAGCGCTGGAGAGAACAAATGAGCAAATCCTGGAGAGCAGCTCTGATGGGTAGGGCCAGCACCCAACCCAAGAACAGATGCCAGTGTGCTCTGGCTCAATGTCTTGGTGACTCCTATCCTGGTTGTCTACAACGGATGACCCCCGCAGCCTCGGCCTACTCCTCGCATTTCCAAGGTAACACGGCTCCTTCGTCATCAATCTCGCAAAGAACCAGTGAACCAGCCTGCAGAGTTTTTCAACAGGGCCTTGAAAACTAGGCACTGACAATACTGGCCTGTCAAGGCTGGGATGTCGATGGGGTTTGGTGCCATGGCATCTGGGTTTGGTTGATTGGCTATATCACTGGTTTGGGGTGAGTGGTGGTTTAGTTTTAGGAATCTGAATGTTCTGCAAAACGTGGGTCAGCTGTTAACTCAGTGGATAGAATATTCTTGCTGCTCCTTATTGACTAGGGTGGTGTCAAGGAATGAATTATAACCAAGAGTCATACTGAGATCCCAAAACAAGCTTTGAGAATTCCTGGTAGTTCCAGAGCGATAGTTACTCCTGGAGCAACCCAGTACCAATTTCCATGCAATGCTTCAAAAGCCACATTACACTTGGAAGGAAGTCACACCACACAGTCCTGATGTGCCAGAGTTAAAGGGACACTCACACCTGGAAGAGGTCAGGCAGTTAGACTCAAAATTACCCAGAGAAAAATGATATTGCTTTTCTCTCCAGAGAAAAAAAATCAATGGCATAATTTTGGAGTAATTTGTCATGGATTCAATCCACAGGCACCTGGTGAAAACTCCCTGCATGTAGGCAGCCTGGTAGAATCCTGTAAGCATCTGTAGAGTTGGTAGTGGCCCTGCCGATTCTCCACTTGCATCCTTTATTATATGTTTGTTGGAAATTTTTTATGCTTGGAAAGATTAACTCAAAACAAAGGTTATGGTTTAAACAATAGTGGCAAGCACGAGTAGCTTTCACACAAATCTGTGCTTTAACATGAGGCTACAGTGATGGGAATCATAGGGGTGAATCACGTTTGGAAAGCAATAAATTGCACAGGATGATAGAAACCTTGGCCCACTAACCTTCACTGAAACTGTCCTCTAGGGTTCAGCCAGCAATAACCATTCAGCCGCTGAATGAGAAGAAAGAGGAGAGGAAAATGCACAGGCACCTGAAGCACATTTCCAGAGTCACTGCTGCTTACAGACGGGACATCTGGGGCTGTGTGTGTGTCGGCTGTATTGCTGTCTGGGATTACAGACGGGACATCTGGGGCTGTGTGTGTGTCAGCTGTATTGCTGTCTGGGATTACAGACGGGACATCTGGGGCTGTGTGTGTGTCAGCTGTATTGCTGTCTGGGATTACAGACGGGACATCTGGGGCTGTGTGTGTGTCAGCTGTATTGCTGTCTGGGATTACAGACGGGACATCTGGGGCTGTGTGTGTGTCAGCTGTATTGCTGTCTGGGATTACAGATGGGACATCTGGGGCTGTGTGTGTGTGTCAGCTGTATTGCTGTCTGGGATTACAGACGGGACATCTGGGGCTGTGTGTATGTGTCGGCTGTATTGCTGTCTGGGATTACAGGCGGGACATCTGGGGCTGTGTGTGTGTCAGCTGTATTGCTGTCTGGGATTACAGACGGGTCATCTGGGGCTGTGTGTGTCAGCTGTATTGCTGTCTGGGATTACAGACGGGACATCTGGGGCTGTGTGTGTGTCGGCTGTATTGCTGTCTGGGATTACAGACGGGACATCTGGGGCTGTGTGTGTGTCAGCTGTATTGCTGTCTGGGATTACAGACGGGACATCTGGGGCTGTGTGTGTGTGTCGGCTGTATTGCTGTCTGGGATTACAGACGGGACATCTGGGGCTGTGTGTGTGTCAGCTGTATTGCTGTCTGGGATTACAGACGGGACATCTGGGGCTGTGTGTGTTTCAGCTGTATTGCTGTCTGGGATTACAGACGGGACATCTGGGGCTGTGTGTGTGTCAGCTGTATTGCTGTCTGGGATTACAGACGGGACATCTGGGGCTGTGTGTGTGTCAGCTGTATTGCTGTCTGGGATTACAGACGGGACATCTGGGGCTGTGTGTGTGTCAGCTGTATTGCTGTCTGGGATTACAGACGGGACATCTGGGGCTGTGTGTGTGTGTCAGCTGTATTGCTGTCTGGGATTACAGACGGGACATCTGGGGCTGTGTGTGTGTCAGCTGTATTGCTGTCTGGGATTACAGACGGGACATCTGGGGCTGTGTGTGTGTCAGCTGTATTGCTGTCTGGGATTACAGACGGGACATCTGGGGCTGTGTGTGTGTCAGCTGTATTGCTGTCTGGGATTACAGACGGGACATCTGGGGCTGTGTGTGTGTCAGCTGTATTGCTGTCTGGGATTACAGACGGGACATCTGGGGCTGTGTGTGTGTCAGCTGTATTGCTGTCTGGGATTACAGACGGGACATCTGGGGCTGTGTGTGTGTGTCAGCTGTATTGCTGTCTGGGATTACAGACGGGACATCTGGGGCTGTGTGTGTGTCAGCTGTATTGCTGGCTGGAATTACAGACGGGACATCTGGGGCTGTGTGTGTGTGTCAGCTGTATTGCTGTCTGGGATTACAGACGGGACATCTGGGGCTGTATGTGTGTCAGCTGTATTGCTGTCTGGGATTATAGACGGGACATCTGGGGCTGTGTGTGTGTCAGCTGTATTGCTGTCTGGGATTACAGACGGGACATCTGGGCTGTGTGTGTGTCAGCTGTATTGCTGTCTGGGATTACAGACGGGACATCTGGGGCTGTGTGTGTGTCGGCTGTATTGCTGTCTGGGATTACAGACGGGACATCTGGGGCTGTGTGTGTTTCAGCTGTATTGCTGTCTGGGATTACAGACGGGACATCTGGGGCTGTGTGTGTGTCAGCTGTATTGCTGTCTGGGATTACAGACGGGACATCTGGGGCTGTGTGTGTGTCAGCTGTATTGCTGTCTGGGATTACAGACGGGACATCTGGGGCTGTGTGTGTGTCAGCTGTATTGCTGTCTGGGATTACAGATGGGACATCTGGGGCTGTGTGTGTGTGTCAGCTGTATTGCTGTCTGGGATTACAGACGGGACATCTGGGGCTGTGTGTGTGTCAGCTGTATTGCTGTCTGGGATTACAGACGGGACATCTGGGGCTGTGTGTGTGTCAGCTGTATTGCTGTCTGGGATTACAGACGGGACATCTGGGGCTGTGTGTGTGTCAGCTGTATTGCTGTCTGGGATTACAGACGGGTCATCTGGGGCTGTGTGTGTGTGTCAGCTGTATTGCTGTCTGGGATTACAGACGGGACATCTGGGGCTGTGTGTGTGTCAGCTGTATTACTGGCTGGAATTACAGACGGGACATCTGGGGCTGTGTGTGTGTGTCAGCTGTATTGCTGTCTGGGATTACAGACGGGACATCTGGGGCTGTATGTGTGTCAGCTGTATTGCTGTCTGGGATTACAGACGGGACATCTGGGGCTGTGTGTGTGTCAGCTGTATTGCTGTCTGGGATTACAGACGGGACATCTGGGGCTGTGTGTGTGTCAGCTGTATTGCTGTCTGGGATTACAGACGGGACATCTGGGGCTGTGTGTGTGTCAGCTGTATTGCTGTCTGGGATTACAGACGGGACATCTGGGGCTGTGTGTGTGTCAGCTGTATTGCTGTCTGGGATTACAGACGGGACATCTGGGGCTGTGTGTGTGTGTCAGCTGTATTGCTGTCTGGGATTACAGACGGGACATCTGGGGCTGTGTGTGTGTCAGCTGTATTGCTGGCTGGAATTACAGACGGGACATCTGGGGCTGTGTGTGTGTGTCAGCTGTATTGCTGTCTGGGATTACAGACGGGACATCTGGGGCTGTATGTGTGTCAGCTGTATTGCTGTCTGGGATTACAGACGGGACATCTGGGGCTGTGTGTGTGTCAGCTGTATTGCTGTCTGGGATTACAGACGGGACATCTGGGGCTGTGTGTGTGTCAGCTGTATTGCTGTCTGGGATTACAGACGGGACATCTGGGGCTGTGTGTGTGTCGGCTGTATTGCTGTCTGGGATTACAGACGGGACATCTGGGGCTGTGTGTGTTTCAGCTGTATTGCTGTCTGGGATTACAGACGGGACATCTGGGGCTGTGTGTGTGTCAGCTGTATTGCTGTCTGGGATTACAGACGGGACATCTGGGGCTGTGTGTGTGTCAGCTGTATTGCTGTCTGGGATTACAGACGGGACATCTGGGGCTGTGTGTGTGTCAGCTGTATTGCTGTCTGGGATTACAGATGGGACATCTGGGGCTGTGTGTGTGTGTCAGCTGTATTGCTGTCTGGGATTACAGACGGGACATCTGGGGCTGTGTGTGTGTCAGCTGTATTGCTGTCTGGGATTACAGACGGGACATCTGGGGCTGTGTGTGTGTCAGCTGTATTGCTGTCTGGGATTACAGACGGGACATCTGGGGCTGTGTGTGTGTCAGCTGTATTGCTGTCTGGGATTACAGACGGGTCATCTGGGGCTGTGTGTGTGTGTCAGCTGTATTGCTGTCTGGGATTACAGACGGGACATCTGGGGCTGTGTGTGTGTCAGCTGTATTACTGGCTGGAATTACAGACGGGACATCTGGGGCTGTGTGTGTGTGTCAGCTGTATTGCTGTCTGGGATTACAGACGGGACATCTGGGGCTGTGTGTGTGTCAGCTGTATTGCTGTCTGGGATTACAGACGGGACATCTGGGGCTGTGTGTGTGTCAGCTGTATTGCTGTCTGGGATTACAGACGGGACATCTGGGGCTGTGTGTGTGTCAGCTGTATTGCTGTCTGGGATTACAGATGGGACATCTGGGGCTGTGTGTGTGTGTCAGCTGTATTGCTGTCTGGGATTACAGACGGGACATCTGGGGCTTTGTGTGTGTCAGCTGTATTGCTGTCTGGGATTACAGACGGGACATCTGGGGCTGTGTGTGTGTCAGCTGTATTGCTGTCTGGGATTACAGACGGGACATCTGGGGCTGTGTGTGTGTCAGCTGTATTGCTGTCTGGGATTACAGACGGGACATCTGGGGCTGTGTGTGTGTCAGCTGTATTGCTGTCTGGGATTACAGACGGGACATCTGGGGCTGTGTGTGTGTCAGCTGTATTGCTGTCTGGGATTACAGACGGGACATCTGGGGCTGTGTGTGTGTGTCAGCTGTATTGCTGTCTGGGATTACAGACGGGACATCTGGGGCTGTGTGTGTGTCAGCTGTATTGCTGTCTGGGATTACAGACGGGACATCTGGGGCTGTGTGTGTGTCAGCTGTATTTCTAATCTGGGATACACATCTGCATAAAGCCAGTTTCCTTCCAGAGCTAGTAATCATCCCCCTGTTTACAAAGAGCTGAGGAAATTTAAAGATAAAGACATTGTGATGACGACAGGTTACCTTGCAGATTACCTCCATGAGAAACCTGTGTGATTGCAACTGTTCATGGGTTGCCAGTATATGAACTCTCCCAGATTGCTCAGAGTTTTATACCTGCCACATGGATGAACTCAATCACATTGCAGTAATGGGACACCAGATGGGAGGAGCATACACATTCTGACTGCTGTTATTCAGGTCAATGTGGAAACAATCTCCACCCCAGTGGTACAGCATGTCCAGCCAACCGTAACGGGGTTCCTGAAATGATCCCTACAAAGAATCTTGTGGTCTCAGGGGCTTCAGATTGGTGCTAGGTGACAAAGCCTAGGCTCCTGGTCCATGAGCCACGAATGTCTGCTAGCGTTCCCCCCAAAAAAATACTTCATGATTCTCTGCTCTTCAGACATGTGAAGGGAGCTGTGCGCCCATGTTGAAGCTTAATATTACCTCCTATGTGTTTTTCAAGTAGCTGATCTCTCCTGCACAGTTGCAATATTTCCTGTTTTGTTTGGTTAAAGTAGGGGGGGGGGGAGTTGTTATCAATTATAGTTGCCTGTGTAGAAATGATGAGGAATCTTCTCTTCTCCTGCACTCTAATCAATATCACATTCACTCACTCTCACTTGCAACAGAAGCAATTCCTGGAATGCGTCATACACTGTGGGTGGAGTGGGTCACGGTTGGGTGGATAGTACAATTTTCACTTAATCCACTTTGCCTGAAGCCACTGAACTAGATCGGCCATCATTTAGACTCCACTGAGCAATTTCTGTAGAAAGCACAATGAGGCTTTCTGTAAACGTATAGTCGATAAAGTTACATCTGTTTCCAACAGGAGGAGATAAAGGTACATAATTTTCTCCTGCATTTTGTTAAACTAAGTAGTTGAATTGTCAATGTAATAAAATCTGTCTTATCTTCGTGATTCTTCATGACCATTATCACACCACCATTATTGTCACGAAATAAAATTTCAAGTAATTTCAATTACTTAGTTTGAAAGCTAAGTTCCAGCAACAAGCTGCTCATGCTTACCATTCACTTAATGGATAGTTATAACCTTTCTAACATAGGTCAGATTGGTGAAAACTTGTAGTCCAAAGCTCTCCAAAACACATCTGGTGAGGTTCTATGTGACAGCAGGGCTTTGGGTGACTCAGTCTCATCACGGAAGTAAGACAAAATAACCCATGCCATGCCGGAATAGACAAACTTTTTGACATGCTCCCAAACCTAGCTGGCTGTCAAACATGTTAAGGATTTTGCTCTGACTGCTAATAATATTCAGAAACATTTAAGAGTTATTAAAAGCATTTCACAAATATTTAAAAATATTAATTTAGAAGCATAAATATTAAAAGACCAATAAACAAAAAACATTTGTGTAAATCCAACTATTTGAAAAATAGTCTGGTCTTTCTTAGCACTTACCTGCATTGAAACGAAAGGGTCATTGTTCCTGTGCAAGGCTCAGCTGAGAATACATTAGCAGACAAATTCAACAGCATGAATTCTGCAGAACTGTAGAATACTTCTGATCTGCAGCTGGAATTACTGGAGTCCAGGTTAACTGGGTCATTGGCTAAATGACAACAGAGAGCAAATTTGCTTCTGCAAGACAATCCATATCATTATTGGAAATTCTGTAAAGAAATGCAACAATTTAGCCTGTAATTGAAGGAAATAAGAATACATAATTTCAGCATGAGCCACAGTAGATTTATCCAATCGTGGGATCAGAATGCTATTGCAAAAGCCATCTTTCTTCCTATTACCAATTGCCATTTTGAATTGTTTGTATATTGCAACTTGAAGGTTGTTCTACAATACTTTTAAAATTTCTAGATTTTTTAAGCCAGCAGTGATCAAGAAATAAGATCAGGGAGGTCTGTGAGCTGCCCTTGTACCTTCAGGTGGTGAAGGTCATGAATTCAGAAAACATTCCCAAAAGAGACTTGATGAGCTTCTAGAGTGCATTTTTTAGGTTGTTAGCTAGCCAGAGTACACCAACTGCGAAAGATAGATATGATATTTGAGATGAATGTTGGAATGTCAATCAAGTAAGCTCCTTTCATCTGTTTGTGATGCACCATCAATAACTCTCGGAGATGGGAGGCGAACGATAGGCTTTTATTAGCTGTAAGAGACCACGATTAGCAGCAAGAGACCACCACACAACATCCTGGAGACTGAGAGAGGAGCAGTGCCTCCAATCGCCCTTATACAGGGGTCTGTGGGAGGAGCCACAGGAGCAGTCAGCAGAGGGGTGTGTCCAGATAGGTATATGTAGTTCACCACAGTTTGATGTTGAAATCTTGCAGTGTTCTTGAAACTGCACTTAGCTGAGAGTAGAGTCAGCATTTACAGACCTGATTTGTGTTAGGCAGATTGTGAAATGGACTTGGGAAAACAGAAGGTAAATACTTGCCATATTCTCTGCCTGGCCATTGAAACCTGTGGTGAGCGGTGGCCTCCATCAAGGAGTTAAATATCAGAGACTGACAATGGTAGTTGATTTTACTCTCCAGTCATTGATAATTATTGCCCAGAATTTGTGAGGCACCATTGCCATTTAAAAAAAAATATCATCTTTCCTATGTGAGGATCTGGAAAGCTTCATCAGTGAACATCACTACTCCTGACTTCAGAATCAGAATAAGAATCAGGTTTAATATCACCAGCATATATCATGAAATTTTGTTAACTTAGGGGCATCAGTGCAATGTAATACATGATACTATAGAAAAAATATGTGAATCAATTACTATATATATATTTGTACACACATATATATTAAATAGTTAAATTAAAAATAGTGCAAAAACAAAAATAATAAAAAAGTGAGGTAGTGTTCATGGGTTCAATGTCCATTTAGAAATCAGACGGCAATGGAGAAGAAGCTGTTCTTGAATCACTGAATGTATGCCTTCAGACTACTGTACTGCCTTCCTGATGGTAACAATTAGAAGAGGGCATGTCCTGAGTGATGGGAGGCCTTACTAATGGATGCCACCTTTCTGAGACAATGCTTGAAGGTGCCTTGGATACTACGAAGGCTAGTACCCAAAATGGAACTGACTAGTTTTACAACTTTCTGTAGCTTCTTTTGGTCCTGTGCAGTAGCCTTCCCACACCCCCCCCCCCCAACTCCCCCACTCCAGACAGTGATGCAACCTGTCAGAATGCTCTTCAGGGTAAATTTGCAGAAGTTTTCAGGTGTTTTAGGTGACACAAGAAATCTCTTCAAACTCCTAAAGAAATACAGCTATTGTCTTGCCTTCATGTTTTTTTGGAATGGGAGAAAATTTATTCAGCCAGATAAGTGAACTAAAATTGTATTCATATCTTTGTACAATCAAGTTTACAGAAATTACTTTCTCTTTTTTTTGTAATTTATTTTTTATTGAAGTTCATCAAACAAACATTTCCATAAGATGTACTTCAGATGTTGTACATATATATCATATAATCATATATATCATAAAATCTCCACAAAGTATTTATCTGAGGTATACACTTATAGAAAAGAGTGGAAAGAAAATCTTGCCATCTTTATAGTTGCATCGATACGTTGGGACCAGGCTAGATCCTTAGAGATCTTGACACCCAGGAATTTGAAGTTACTCACTCCCTGCACTTCCGATCCCTCTATGAGGATGGGTTGGTGTTTCCTTGCCCTACCATTTCTGAAGTCCATAATTAGCTCTCCGTCTTACTGACGTTGAGTGCAAGGTTGTTGCAGTGTCACCAATCAAAGAACGAAGCAAATTGATGAAGTATCTGACGATGGCTGCACCTAAGACACTAGACGGAGGAGCTCCAACAGAGGTGTCTTGAGGCCCAGATTATGGATTTTCACCAATTGCAACCAGTTTGCTTTAAAAAAATTACAAATCCTACATTTATTTCACTCCTTTAATATTTACCATAGTCTGACATCAATAGTGGGAAAGCTACTGGAGAGATGTCTGACGGGACAGGATCTACCAGGATTTGAATAAATTGATTAGGAGGAGTCAGCATTGTTTTCTGCATGGGAAGTAATGCTTGACAAATGTTTTAGTGTTCTCTGAATAAATAACCAAAAAGATTGGTAAAGGTAGAGCAGTAGACTGTCTCTGCTTGGAATTTAGTAATGCCTTTAACAGGATCCTGCATGGCAGGCTATTGTGGAAGGTTAGGAACTATAGGATCCATGGAGAGTTAATTAGGTGGATTCAAAAACAGCTCAAAGGTAAGAAGGAGAGGGTGCTGGTTGAGAGTTGTTTCTGGAATGTAGACAGGTAACTAATGATGTTCATTGAGAGTTGGTGTTATTTATTATTTATATAAATGATTTGGATCCAAATACACAAGGTCGATCTGTAGATTTGGAAATGACACCAAGTTGTTGATAGTGAAACAGGAAATTATGAATTTCAACTGAACTTTTTACTGTTGTGCCACTGGGTCAAAGAGCACCAAATAGATTTTCAATATAGATAAGTGTAAAGTGATGAATTTTGGGAAATCAAACCCACATCGGACTTATACTATGAATGGTACGGCACTAGAGATTGTAATGGATCAGAGGGACCTTTGAGTGCGTCCATAATTCATTAAAATCAGCGTTACTGGTAGTCAGGTTGGTGAAAAAGGTTTTCAGCATAATACACTTCAGCAGTCAGGGCACGGAGTACAGGAGTTATATTGTAGTTGTACAAGTCATTGCTTGCACTTGGGGTACTGTATGTATATTTGAGCACCGTATCATTGAAAAGATGTGATTAAATTGGAAAGAGTGTAGAAAAGATTTCTGTAGATGTCGACAGCCAAGAGGGACTCAAAGGCCTGCGTTATAGGGAGAGGTTCAACAGGCATTCATTGGAATGAATGAGGGTGACCATATATGAATATTTAAAACTATGAGAGGCAAACAAGGTGGACTGTAACAGTCTTTTTCCCAGGGCAGGGAATTACAAAACTAGGAGCATAGATTTAGGGTGGGAGGGCAAAGATTTAGAAGGGACCCGAAAGGCAACTTCTTCACACAGAGAATGGTGAGAATATGGAACGAACTGCTAGGAAAAATGGTTAAGGCAGGTACAATAATTTTATTGAAGCACTTGGATAGGTACATTGAACTAAATGTAGGAAATTGGGACTACCTTGTGGTCACTAAGGTCATCATGGACTTGGTAGACCTTAAGGCCTGAATCTGAGTCACATTGCTCCATTACTCTGTGACTAATTGATTTCTAATTAATAAAATGAATCCAAATGCGAACTGTGCAATCATGACCAGAGAATGGAGACCAGTTACTGGAGCATCTATGAAAGGCAAAATCTCCACAATTTAAATAAATAAGTAATTGGCTTGTTGGCCATAAATTAAACATTTTGTGCCTGCTTATCACTGGAGGAGAGAGAATAACATTTGCTGGGTTTACAGAGAGCAAGCTGACTTTTTAATTAATATAAAAGAGCATAAAATGCAAAAATGGAACTAGGAGTAGACTAATTGGTTGCTATACCACTCAAGCATTCAAATGATTACCACTACTGGGCCAGTGCCTTCATATTATCAGGATATTTAAAGCTTTAAACATCATGTCTCTGCTTCATAGACAAATCTGCAATTTATATAAAGGCAGCAGCTCACAAACGACAAAGGAGATAAATCTCTACAACTCTTCATTGTAGTATTAAACCTGCTCGGGCCCAAAAACCAAAGCTCAATTTCACAAGCAGTGAAATACAGAAAACTGGGGGGGGGGGGGGCGGGGAAGAAAGCACATCCCTGCAGGAGGAAAATACGTGAGATCCATGTTCAGCAGACGAGAAACTGAGAACAGACTGTAAGGCCAGTAGAGATGCCTACAGAGTGGAAAGGATGGACGAAATGGCTTGAATGATAGGACCATTAAGGAAAGCAAGTAAAGAGAGGCTCACTGACAGACAGAAACAGATGAAGTGTAACTAAAACAAGAGGTGACCATGAAGCCTGAGTGAGAACACTGCATTCACGGAAAAGAAACAAACTGTGCTCGCTGAAAAAGTGGGGAGGTAATGCCAAGAGACATTTCTGTATATGGCAGTTTTATCCATGGGGGTTGCTCCTGTTTCAATTTCCCGCAGTTTCCTAGAACATTATTACCAAAAAAAACTAGAGAAAAAATGTGATTCATACAATGAGAAAGGTAGCATAGTTTAGAATGGCTTTAAGTCTTGGAATTGTATAATAATAAAATATAATGTAAGCTTTCACTCTGTCTTTTAAAGGACAATCCAGTGAGTTGACTTTCCTTATATTCTAATAAATTTTGATCCTTCGAGTGTTTATACAGCTCTCATTCAAAATAAGCATTGAATCTGTATCCACAGCTCTGTCAAACAGTTCATTTTAAAGTCTAGCCGCTGTGCATATACTCACCCTCATTTTCTTTCTGCGTCCTTTGCAGGTCTACAAATCTGTGCCCTTCTGATATTGATCCATCTGCCAATGAAAATGGTTCCTCTATTCAAACCTTTCATGATCTTAATCACTTCTGCTAAGTCCATTTGTCCTACCCCAACTGCTTTAGTCAATCCTTTACGTAATCATTCTTCACCGACATCAGTCCAGTAAATGACTCTCCAAAGCCTACTCATCATTTCTAAAACATGTTGGGAATAATTTTCCAGGAGATATTGAAATAATATTCTATGCTTACAAAAGACAGATTGAGCAATGAATCCTGGCCTTTAGGCATTATGGCTTTACTGATCCATGTCCTTAGAACTAGTTTTGCCACCTTCAAAGATTTAACACTTTGTCCCCAAGATTGCTCTTTCCATGCATTCCCTTTAAAATGGACCATAATAATCTGTATTCTTCTTGCCACATATGGAAACAACATGAACTTGTACAATCTGAGGAGGTCCTTAGCCTGTTGAGCTTCATCTGCTTTTCATCAAGATTATAGCTGATTGTCTACCACATTGCTGTTTTCCTGCACTATCCCTGTATCAATTAATTCCCATAATATCATGTCAAGTGTTGAATGAATTCAATGGATAAGTGAAACCAGTGCCCATTTTCACAGCCATAGCTCTATGACAGTGGCAACACAAGTAGATAGGGTCATAAAAGTGACATTTGGCATGCTTGCCTTTATCAATCATGGCACTGAGTAAGAGTCAGGTTGTGATCTTGCTCTTGTATAAAACTTTGACGGCAGCATTTGGAGTAATGAGTGCATTTCTGGTCTAACCAGGATGCTCCCTGGGTTAGAGAGTATCAGCTATAAAACCATAAGACAGAGGAGCAGAATTAGGCCACCTGGCCCATCGATTCTGCTCCATCATCTAATCATGCGGGACCTCCTTTTCCCTTCCTCAACCCCATCCCCTAGCCTCCTGCCCGTAACCTTTGATCCCGTGTCCAATCACTACTCTACTCTACCTCAAACTTCTGCCCTCTTCCTGAGGCTGTGCCTTCTTGTCCTAGACTCTCCCTCCTTGGGAAACATCCTTTCCACATCAATCTGGGTCTTTAAACACTTAAAAAGCTGAGAATCTCCCCTCATTCTTCTAAATTCCAGTGAGTACAGGCCTAAAACTATCAAACGTTCTTTGTATGACAACTCTTGCATTCCCAGAATCATCCTTGTGAATTGCCTCTAAACACTCTCCAATGTCAACACACCTTTTCTTACATGAAGATTCCAAAACTCAACTTAATGCTCAAGGTGAGGCCTTGCCAGTCCTGTATTAAGCCTGAACATCACATTCCAGCTCTTGTATTCAAGACCTCTTGAAATGAATGCTAACATTGCATTTGCCTTTCTCACCACTGATTCTACCTGCAAGTTAATCTTTAGGGAGTTCTGCACAAGGGCTCTTAAGTCCCTTTGCATCTCGTATTTTTGGATTTTCTCTCCATTTAGAAAATAGTCCACACATTGATTTCTTCTATCAAAGTCCATGACCATGCATTTTCCAGTATTATATTTCATTTGCCAATTTCTTGCCCATTTTGTTAATTTATCTAAGTCCTTCTGCAGCCTACCTGTTTCTTCAACACTAGCTGCCCTTCCACCAGTCTTCATATCATTTGCAAATTTGGCAACAAAGCCATCTATTCCATCATCTAAATCATTGATATGCGGCATGAAAAGCAACGGACCCAAAACCGAACCCTGCAGAACATCACTACTCACTGACAGCCAACCAGAAAAAGGATCCTTTAATTCCCACTTGCTGATTCCTACCAATCAACCAATCAACCATGTTAGTAATATTCTTGTAATACCATTGGCTCTTAACTTTATAAAGCACCCTCATGTGTGGCACCTTATCAAAGGCCCTCTGAAAAGTCCAAATATACAACATCTACTGCATCTTCCCTTTATTTTTATCTATCCTACTTGTAATCTCGTCAAAGAATTCCAACAGGTTCATCAGGCAAGATTTTCCCTGAAGGAAACCGTGCTGACTTTCTCCTATGTTGTCTTGTGTAAGAACAAGCTAAGGAGAGGTTGGATGGACTTGGATAGTTTTCTCAGGAGGGATGGAAACCAAGGGGAGACCTAAAGGAAGTTTATAAAATTACGTGCATTATGGACAGGGTAGACAGGGTCTTTATCCAGGATAGAAATGCCAAATACTGGAGGGTATAAACTTATGATGGGAAGTGTTTAAAGATGTATGGGCAGTTGTTTTTTAAAACACAAATGTTATAGGTGCCTGAAATACACCTCTAGGTGTTGGTGCAAGCAGACATAAAAGTGGAGCTTCAGGGTAATGAACATGCAAAGTGTGGTAACTTCTGCTTTACAAAAAGACCACTCGACGACCTGATGGCCAAAAGAACATCTATATCTGGGACGGCAAATGATATTTACAATACAGTGGCTTTCAGGTACCTCGTGTGGCATGGGTGGAGGAACTATATACAATGCATACTGGGAGTAAAAAGAGCGGAAGTAAAGACCCCGCCAACCCCGGTAGTATTAACTTACTTTTAATAATACTCACATTACAACACTTCTACCCCTTTAAAATCCAACATTCCCCAAATACAGAAGAACTGGGAAATAAAAACAGTGGTATCATTAGCAACAGGTTTCCAATATAAAACACCTAAAAAAAAGAGGCAAGTTCAACATTCAATCTAACAACAAAAGAAACTATCCAATCAAAGATTCAGTCTGTCAGGAGGTTTGTGAGGGTGCTGCGATCTACACACTACCCCCAGTGACCCAACAGGCACCGCTGGTGAGGATGTTTTAGGTGGACCTACTGTTGGGGACATGAGAGGGGTCTGTGTGTCCGCGTGAGAATGTCCATCCTCTTCAAGGGACTCTGTTCCCTCTGCCAGTGTCTCTCCCTCTAGCAAAGTCAATGGTGGACATGCTTTCCTGGTATGCATTAAGTGGTCATTGCTCCTTAACTACTGAGCTGCTTTGAAATTAGTGGCAAGCTATTTTCAGCATTATTGGGATAAAAGGCACCTGCAGGTTTGCCACCTAGCTTGGAACGCACTGAAGCAGGAACTTTGGTTTTCGAACCATCGTCATGACCGTGGCTCAGAAAAGAACCAAATGCAACTTTTTCATAGATTTCCTTGTTTTAACTTGGAACTATCTGGAGTTCAACAGCAGGAAATCACAATGCATTTTGGAAAACCTCTTGTGCTTGAACAAAGGTCTTGTCTGTTAAATCACAGTCATTGATTTTGATCATACATTCATTCTCCTGGAGCAGGTTCTCTGTTCTTGAATGGCTGTTCTCTCCAATACCATGAATACTCAGGCCAAGGAATCTTCCACTCAGCGTAGAGTTAGAAGGCACCGCATGGATTCCCAGGGGGCCACCACCTCCAGAAAATTCTACTTTCTTTGTCAAATCACATACAGTGCTTTCTGAATGCTTGTCTGGTGATCCTGGAGGCTCTGTTCTTACATCATCTGCGGGTGCCTCTTTTGATACTTTTATGATTTACTTCACATGCAGATTCCTGTTAGCGGGATCATCAGGCTGAGATACACCTTGTTGTAACTGGGCAGGTGGTACAAGAGCTGGGTCACTGCTTCACCGTACTAAAAGTGGTGTGCTGGCTTTCAGTGCTGAGGGGGTAACTTCAATTGCTCCTGTAATAGGCTGAAGAGCCTCAAACTGCGCTGCGAGCTCACTCTCAAATGTGCCCGGACTACGTCTGTCACTCACATTGCCATCGGTGACTTCATCTCCACGCTGCACCTCACGCTCTTCCGTCATGTGTGCATATTTAAATTCATGCCAGCTGAGCCGGATTTTGCGAGGCCAATCATGGCCCAAAAGACTGGGCCCACTGCCCTTAGCTATCACCAGCCTGGCTTCAGCCTTCTGGCCCCCGGCTGAAATATCCACATATAACACCCCTAAATGAGGTATGGGCTGCCCCGTATAGGTCCTAAGTTTGAGCTTAGATGGTCTGATGGGAGGCAGCTTGGATCCCCATGTCCTCCTGTAGGTCTCTTGCAGTAGTCCCTGAATGCCCCTGAATGCAGTAGCCCCTGAATCAATCTCGAACTTAATGTCCTTTCCCTTGAGAATGACTGTGGCATAATATGGTTCAGGTGGTCCCTCACCCGCTTCCACCCCAAACATATGTGGGCACACGCTGCCTCTTCGTCTGCTTCTCCTCGGTGGTGTGTGGCTGCCTGAGTCTGTTGAGCTCCTGGGAAGTAGAACTTCAACATTCACTCTCAGATAACCAATGGAATAAAATTTATTATTTAGTTAATAATTCATCTATCTGTGCAGGCCATATTTTAATACAGTCTAAGATAGTACATAGGGCCCATATGTCCAAAGATAAATTGGCGCATATTTTTCCTAATATATGCCCTATTTGTGATAGATGTAATGCAGAAGTGGCTACTCTAACCCATATGTTTTAGTCATGTGTAAGTTTAAATAATTTTTGCAGGGATGTGTTTGGAATATTATCTAAAGTTATAGATATGGATGTTCAACGTAATCCACTTACAGCCATTTTTGGGATTTTCCCAGAGGAAGCAAGCAAAGTGTCTGCCTCCACCCAACATGTGACAGCTTTTTCAACTTTACTGGCTAGGAGAGCTATTTTGCTACATTGGAAAGAAACTAACTCGCCCATTGTTTTCTATTGGCTCTCCTCCATTATGTCACGTTTAAGCTTGGAGAAAATTAGAAGCCGGACATTTGATGCATCTTTTGATTTTGAAAAAGTCTGGTGACCCTTTATTCAATATTTTCACATGATTTAATTTATCTTTATTTATTTATTTTTCTTTATTTTCTTTGGAGAATATCCTTGTCTATGAAGGTTCGGAGATGACTGGAAGGATATGTTTTTTTCCTCTCTCTTTCTTTTTTAAGTTTATCCTCATTTGGACTGCCCAATCTTTCTTTTTCTTTCTTTTTTTTTCTTTCTCTCTTTTTTGTTTTAGTTTAGTTAGTGGTGTTTTTCTTTCTCTATCAATAAAACTTCCAATCTTTTTTTTTACGATTGCTGAGGAGTTATAATTTCTCTCTGACCATTGTATATATAGCAGCATAATATATTACCTATTTGTTTGATATTATATGCTTTTTGTCTTTAATATTGCTGTTTATATGTCTTTTATATTATCTACTTGTTAAACTCCTCTTTCAATTTGTATTTGTATATTCTTTATTTGAAAATCAATTAAAAAGATTGAAAAATGAAAATGAAATGTGTCCGGACTACGTCTGTCACTCACATTGCCATCTGCGACTTCATCTGCCCACTGCACCTCATGCTCTTCCGTCATGTGTGCATATTTAATTTCATGCCAGTTGAGCCAGATTTTGCAAAGCCAATCGCAGCCCAAAAGACTGGGCCCACTGCCCTTAGCTATCACCAGCCTGGCTTCAGCGTTCCAGTCCCCGGCTGAAATATCCACATATAACACCCCTAAATGAGGTATGGGCTGCCCCGTATAGGTCCTGAGTTGGAGCTTAGATGGTCTGATGGGAGGCAGGTTGGATGCCCATGTCCTCCTGTAGGTCTCTTCACTAATGACCAATGCAGTAGCCCCTGAATCAATCTCGAACTTAATGTCTTTTCCCCTGACAGTGACTGTGGCATAATATAGTTCAGGTGGTTCCTCATCCGTTTCCGCCCCAAACATATGTAGGCACACGCTGTCTCCTCGTCTGCTTCTCCTCGGTGGTGTGTGGCTGCCTGAGTCTGCTGAGCTTTCCCCTGCCCAGGCTTAACCTCACCCTTTATGCTCCTGCACTTTTTAATGAAATGTCCCTTCTTGCTACAAGCATGGCAGACAGTATGTCTGAATTTCCAAACATTTGCATAGTGCGTTCCTCCACACCAAAAACATTCCACCCGCTTTTCCTGTCTACCAGTCTCCCTCCTGACTTGGAGCACTGCCGTCGACTGCAACCCCCCCGTATCCTTTCTGTATATCCTTGGCATTATTAGCAGCCACCTCCATGCCTTGGGCAATCCCTAGAGCTTTCTTGAAAGTCAACGGTGGGGTTTCCCCCAACAAGCGGCGTTGTACGGCGGCATTATTTATGCCGCATACTAATCTATCATCCAACACAGCTCTAATAGCTGCTGAATCTCAGCCACAAAATCACCCACAGACTGACCTGGCTTCTGGACATGGCTGTGAAACTTGAACTGTTGAGCTATCATCAAAGGTTTCGGATTGTGGTGGTTGACCAATTTGTTGTATGGAATTCCTCCCGGTTTCCATGGCGTAGCTAAGTTCCATATCAGCTTGTACGTCTTTGCTCCATACATTCTCAGGAGAATAGAGCGCTTCTTAGCCTCCTCAGTAATTCCATTAGCACAGAAAAAGTGGCCCAACCTTTCCCCATACTCCGGCCACTCCTCGATTTGCCCGTCGAATGCACCGACCGTTTCAAACGTGGCCATCCGAACACGAGGCTCCCCGCCTGCTCACAGCTCCTGATCGAAAACTGGGTCAACCCGTCCACAAAACCAGTTTACCTCGGCGCCAAAAATACGTGGTAACTTCTACTTTACAAAAGACCACTCGGCAACTTGATGGCCACAAGAGCATCTTTATCTGGGACGGCAAATGATATTTACAATACAGAGCCTTCCAGGTACCTCATGCAGCATGGGTGGAGGAACTATATACAATGCATACTGGGAGTAAAAAGAGCAGAAGTAAAGAGCCCGCCAACCCCAGTAGCATTAAATTACTTTTAATAATACTCACATTACAACACAAAGGATGGAGGAATATGGATCACGTGCCGGCAAATGGAATGACTTGTGTATGAAATGGTTTGTTCCTTATTATAAAGTTCTAATATTCTCATGATTAGTCTGTGCAGAACTTCACTCTGCCATCTTGCAGTAAATATTGCTGTAGAAGAATTTATCTGTGGTAAAGCTTGGGAGCCATGATAGCGTAGTAGTTAGCATGATCTTATTTCAGCCTGAGGTGTCGAAGTTCGAAGTTCAATTCTGGTGTCCTCTGTAAGAAAGTTTGTATGTTCTTCCTTTGTGTGCGTGGGTTTTCTCCGAGTGTGATGCACCATCAATAACTCACACTGAGACGTAGGCGAGATATCGGCTTTTATTGACTGGAAGAAGGAACCAGGAGTGAGTGTCTATCATACAAGGTCCTGGAGACTGAGGCCGATCTTCAGGCCGCAGGTCTCCTTTATACAGGGGCCTGTGGGAGGAGCCACAGGAGCAGTCAGCAGGGGCGTGTCCCGACAGGCACATAGTTCACCACATTCACCCCCCCTTCGTTTGAAAAAGTCCTCATGTAGCGAAGGTTCTTACAAGTCAAGCCGATCAGGCGGTCGAATCTGTCGCTGCGATCTACGTAGCACCGGCTGTGACCGCATAGGTGCCGGCAACATTAGCGATTGCACAGGGGACGGGGGTTGCGCGTGTTCTTGCCCACTAGGCGCCGGTGATCCCTCATGCATGTGCGAGGCGCCTGGTATAAATGCGTACGAAACGCCCGGTATACAAGTGTCGTGAGGAGTCTGTGTAGGGCCTGGTGAGTACGGTGTCACCTCTGGTGCAGGGTTCACAGTTACCGGAGAGCCTTCAGGGTAGTGGTCTGCTGCACCTGCGGGTGCCAGGTCGCGGATGGAGACCGTGTCCTCCCGCCCATCAGGTAAGACCACGTAAGCATACTGGGGGTTCGCATGGAGAAGGTGAACCCTCTCCACCAGCGGGGAGTATTTATTGCTCCTCACATGTTTCCGGAGCAGCACTGGCCCCGGGGACGTCAGCCAAACTGGTAGGGTGGTCCCAGTGACAGACTTCTTGGGAAAAGAGAATAGGCGTTCGAAAGGGCGGGTGGCCTTGACAAGTTGTGCCGTGTCAGGACAGTAGAAGTGCGGTTTGCACTCGGCACAAATTTGGCAGTCCCTGGTCATCGTCCTGATGTCCTCCAGGGAGTACGGCAGGTTCCGAGCTTTCACAAAATGGTAAAATCGGGTGACCCCCGGATGGCAAAGTTGTGCATGAAGGGCGTACAGCTGGTCGAGCTGTGTGCAAGCACATGTTCCCCGGGATAGGGCATCAGGGGGCTCATTGAGTCTGCCAGGCCGGTACAGGATATCATAGGTGTAGGTGGAGAGTTCTATCCTCCACCGCAAAATCTTATCATTTTTGATCTTGCCCCGCTGTTGGTTGCTGAACAGGAACGCAACCGAGCGCTGGTCGGTCAGCACAGTGAATCTTTTGCCAGCAAGATAGTGCCTCCAGTGCCTAACAGCCTCCACTATGGCCTGGGCTTCTTTCTCCACCGCGGAGTGCCGAATTTCAGAGCCTTGGAGGGTGCGAGAAAAGAATGCTACTGGTCTGCCTTCCTGATTAAGGGTAGCAGCCAGAGCGAAATCGGAGGCATCACACTCCACTTGGAAGGGAGCGGTCTCGTCCACTGCATGCATCGTAGCTTTGGCAATGTCCGCTTTAATGCAGTTGAAGGCCGCGCAGGCCTCAGCAGAGAGGGGAAACGAGGTAGACTTGACCAGGGGGCGAGCCTTGTCTGCGTAATGGGGGACCCATTGGGCGTAATAGGAAAAAAACCCCAGGCACCGTCTGAGGGCCTTGAGAGTGGTGGGAAGAGGGAGCTCTAACAGGGGGCGCATACGTTCGGGATCAGGCCCAATAACCCCGTTTTCCACGACATACCCAAGTATAGCAAGACGGGTGGTACCAAAAACACACTTGTCCGTTATAAGTAAGGTTCAGAGCTGCGGCCACTTGGAGAAACCGTTGGAGGTTGGCGTCGTGATCTGGCCTGTCATGACCACAGATGGTGATGTTATCCAGATAGGGAAATGTGGCCTGCAGTTGGTACTGGTCCACCATCCGGTCCATTTCCCTCTGGAAGACAGAGACACCATTCGTGACACCGAAAGGGACGCGCAGGAAGTGATAGAGCCGGCCGCCCGCCTCGAAGGCGGTGTAGGGGCGGTCCTCTGGACAGATGGGGAGCTGGTGATAAGCGGATTTCAGATCTATTGTCGAGTACACCTTATACTGAGCAATCTGGTTGACCATATCCGCGATGCGGGGTAGGGGGTATGCGTCAAGCTGCGTAAACCTATTGATGGTTTGACTATAGTCCACCACCATCCTATTTTTCTGCCCAGTCCGAACAACAACCACCTGGGCCCTCCAAGGGCTTGTGCTCGGCTCAATGATCCCCTCCCTGAGCAGCCGCTGCACCTCCGACCGAATGAAGGCCCGGTCCCCCGCGCTGTACCTCCTGCTTTTGGTTGCCACAGGTTTACAGTCGGGGGTCAGGTTGGCGAACAGCGGTGGGGGAGGGATCTTGAGAGTGGAGAGGCTGCAAGTGTCGGTAGCGCAGCTGTTGGCCTGGTTCTGGATGGGATGTGTGTGTCCGTGTGTGTGTGTGGTCAGTAGCGGGGTATGTGAAGAAGTCCCACAAAACTGAGGATTCTTGACAGTGAGTGGTGGGAGGGGCCCGTCGTATACCATAGTCACACTTTCGAGATGGCTCTGGAAGTCAAGCCCCAATAGCACAGGTGCACACAGATTAGGCATGACCAGCAGTTCAAAGTCCCGATATACTGTGCCTTGCACCACCAAAGTCGCTACACAACCCGCCCGGATGTCTGCGGACTGCGACCCAGAGGCCAAATGGAACCTCCGACTGACCGGCCGCGTTGCAAGTCCGCAGCGTTGCACTGTGTCCGGGTGAATAAAACTCCCAGTGCTGCCCGTGTCAAACAGGCATCCAGTCCAATGCCCCTCCACCTGGATGTCCATCATGGATCTTGCAAGCTGGTGTGGGGCGCTTTGGTCGAGAGTCACAGTGGCCAGAGTTGGATCGCCCTCGGGGTACCCGGTCAGCATCGGAGGGTCGGGGGCGGGGCATGCTGACGCCGACAAAGATGGCCGCTCACATCCGGGGTACCCGGTCAGCATCCGAGGATCGGGGGCGGGGCGTGCTGACGTCGACAAAGATGGCCGCCCACATCCCGGCATGCAAGATGGCGGCCCCCACGTTTCACCCGCAGCGCTGCACTCCGCTCGAGGTTGAGACTTACAGACCTTGGCGAAGTGGCCCCGCTTTCCGCAGCTGGAGCAGGTCGCTTCTCGCGCTGGACAGCGTCGTCGAGGATGTTTCTTTTGGCCACAGAAATAACAAGGCACGAGTTTCTTACGGGCCACAGCCGTGGTCTGGGTCGGGGAGCTCGTGGAATGGCGACTGGCGGCGGCGGTGGCGAATTCGCTCCCGGGAGCCGGCGGTGGCGGGGTCTGAGGCGTCCACGAAACCGGCGGGGAATCGCGCGACTGGACAGCGTCGGCGTTATGCCGCGCAGCTTCTAGAGCGTTGGCCTTCTCTATCGCCGAGCTTAAGGTAAGATCCGAGTTCTCCAGCAGCCGCTGGCGCATGTACACTGACCTCAGTCCCGTCACAAAGGCGTCTCTCACCAGCAGCTCCGCATGCTGTTCTGCCGTGAGCGTCTTGCAGTCACAAGCTCGGACGAGTGTCTGTAGTGCTCGGAGAAACTCGGCGCTCGATTCTCCAGGCCACTGTTGCCGGGTAGCTAAGCGATGTCTTGCGTAGACGGTGTTCACCGGCCGCAGGTACTGTCGTTTGAGGGCGTCCAGTGCCCCTTCGTAGGTCGGCAGGTCCCGGATAAAGGAGTAAACTTTGGAGGAGACCCTCGAGAGTAGGATTCTGTGCATAACGGCGGGTTCAGTCGCACGAAGCTCCGCCAAGTACGATTGGAAGCATGCAAGCCAGTGTTCAAAAGCGAGAGCTGCGTCAGGGTCTTGAGGGTCCAAATCCAACCGGTCCGGACGCAAAACGGGTTCCATGTTTTAAAACTTCCAGTCAATAAAATTGATGCACCATCAATAACTCACACTGAGACGTAGGCGAGATATCGGCTTTTATTGACTGGAAGAAGGAACCAGGAGTGAGTGTCTATCATACAAGGTCCTGGAGACTGAGGCCGATCTTCAGGCCGCAGGTCTCCTTTATACAGGGGCCTGTGGGAGGAGCCACAGGAGCAGTCAGCAGGGGCGTGTCCCGACAGGCACATAGTTCACCACAGAGTGCTCGAGTTTCCTCCCACAGTCCAAAGACATACAGGTTAGTAGGTTGTTCTTAATTGACCTGTGATTAGATTCGGGTTAAGTAGGTGGGTTGTTGGACAACACAGGTCATTGAGCTGGAAGAGCCTGTCCCATGCTGTATCTCTAAATAAATTTTAAAAATGAATAAAATAAAGTTAAAAAATGTGTCATTGTGATTTGTTCTGTGGGTTTTGATTTTACATTTAAAATAACATTTTGTCATGTTTAATGACAATAATGCAAGTTCAGGGGAGGGTCCAGCTAAAAAAGCAAGGGCTAACATTGAAAGTTGGAAATAGTCAACAGATTAGTCCATGTCCATGGAGAAACTACATTTCAGGTCAATGCACGCAGAGGCATCAGTGCCAAGGGAAACCAGGCATAAGAGGCGCCAATGCTGAAAGCAGTTTATAAGCTGGGGAGGAGTTTCAGTTGGTATTTTAAGAATAATCATGCACAGTGATATTTTGTGGTTGCAATATTAGAGGCACAATTAAAAAGCAAGGTTAGAAAAGAAGCTAACAATGAAAATGCTGATATATTCAATCTGACAGCAGAGAAAATGCAATTGCTCTTAGTAAAAGGAAACAGGGAATGCTTGAAGGCCAGACACACATGCAGCACTTTAGTTAAAGGAGATGAACAAGATCAAAATTACTACCAGTGGCTCCAAGGAGAACCTTCCTGTCAGTGTTAGTACATCCTGTAGGTCTGCACATGAACTGTCATAGGAGTTTTGAGGAGAATCCATCAAGATGGCACTGAACTGTGGTCTCCATTGAGGTCATGACTCAGGGTCTGTTGCTTTTTAATGTTTAGGGGTGATTTTGGGGAATTAAGGGTCAGCTTGGGGTTTAGGGACAGGGATTTGGGGGAACTTGGAGGTCAGACCAGATTATAGGTCTCTGCTCTGTCTTCGAAGGCCCATGACATGGATTTGGGATGAAGGAGATCTGTGATCAGATGTCAGGCTGATGGTCCAGCAAGGACCTGAGCTGGTGCCCCAGCCCTTGTGTTAGCAAGTTGTCTAGGATTGGAGTTTCATGTGGGCAGAAGGTGTGAGCAACTGTGACCCTTAGATACATGGATCAGTGAAATCAGAACTCAAGGCCTGGTGTTTGGGGTCCCAGTCATCAGACAGTCCAACATTCAAGGATCCATGTTTGTTGGGGGTGGGGGGGGGGGGGTGTCTTCAGTGAGTCCTGGCATCTGTACCAAAGATTGAAGCCCAAAGATCAAATGGAAGTCTGGAAGTCGAGGCCGATGCCTGGAGCCCTGACTCCAGTGTGGAGCTACATGTCCATTGGAGGCTGCAGTAGGGAGACATCTTGTCCTGGGCTTGGAGGAGTGTGTGAGAGAATGGGAGGTTGGGGGGTGGATGGGATGGAGCAACAGGAATTGTTTTGTTGTTGTTTATTGTTTTCTATTTTGTTCTGCCTGGCATTGTGGGCAGGCTATGTTGGCGCCGGAATTTCTGGCTACACTTGCAGGCTGTCCCCCAGCACGTCCTTACGCGGTTGTTAACACAACTAGTGCATTTTGCTGGATGTTTCAATGTACTTGTGACAAATAAATGTATCTGACTCTGAATCTGAAGATATCCGGGACTCTCACACTCAAAAGGCTGAATCTGTCACGGAAACCAGCAACAGGTTCAAACTTCCTGAGATTCGCATTATTACGTAGGGTTACTGGACCTCAGCTCCGGCACCAGGTCAGACCTGCCTCAAGTTCAGAGACATCCACGTAGCCTAACTCTTCCAGTTTATTGGTAGGAGGAAGTATCATCAAGGATTATGCAGAAGATATTTACATAAATCCATTTCAATCCACAGCCCTTCACTCAGTACCTAAAGTGAGAGAATTAAAACTCTAAACAGGTGTCAGATTAAGGATAATGTAACATCTATTTATTTTGTAAACTGTGTGTGGCCGCTATTGGTCGTGGTCAACCATGGGTACTGTGCCTCTGGTAGTCACTGGGGAGTGGCCTCTCCAGGGCACAAGCCAGGGCAGAGTTGATAGGGGGATCTGTCTGTTGCCCATGCAGTGGGACCCCCCCTCTCCATGCTGATGACGTCCAAAGGAACAACAAAAGTCGATACAGTTTAGTACCAGCAGCATCGAAGGGGTTGCCGTGCCGGTGCTGGGTACAGCAGTCAGCCGCCTTCGGGACTCCGACTCCAGATTTTTCCTCAGGGTTTACTCCCAAAGCCTTTCCCGTGAGCAGATATAGCCGCAAAGCTGTGGAGGTTTGAACTCGGAGTTTCCCCTCTCCTAGATGAGCTACCATCCGTGGTTAACGAGCCCCATCTGCCTGGAGCAGCTGGTTTTAAGGCGCCAGTGGCCCACCTTTGCCCCTTCTCCTGTCAGTGAGAGCAGCTCCGCCGGGCACAAGAACTATGCCACACGTGAAGGCCAGGAGTTGGATTTGGTTGTCAGAGGCTGTTTGAAACACACGCCATAGTGGGAGCTCGTCCTCACTACCATCCTTACTCTATGACTACCTTTGGAGCCATTTTGTAAACTATTACTTTAATATATTCTTTTAAGTTAACTATTTCATTGGCAAAAAAAATCTACATAGTCAGGCCAAGTGCCATCTATTTAACCTGTGAATTTTGATAGTGATTTTACTTGGCAATGTCTCTGATGGGCTCGCTGAGCTTGTCTCCAAGTCAGAAATGGAATACCCTGAAATAAGTTGAAGTTGCTCATAGACTGTAAGGACACAAGCCCTTATCCCCCAGTGTCAGAGAGCAGTGCAGATGGCCCATTATTATAGATTGATGAAAAAAGGAGGAAGAATCCTGGCTTCTTCTGGTCTCCTGACAATACTGTGAGGGACTCTGCCTACATCCTAAACAGATGCATCTTTTGTCCTAAGATTAGCTGTAAAGATTCTTGCATGTGTGACTCACCAAGCAGCCTGTGTCATCCAATGTGTGTAATGAAACAATGATTGAGCTTGTGGTCAATTCAAGCTCAGTATTATTATGAGGAACATTAGGAAGAGAACTAAAAGAACTTTGTTCAATATTTTATATTGTGAAAGCTGAGTTACTTTTTTGTTTCCATGACAACTTTTGCTAACCTATTGGTAAAAAGTAATCAGAGGCAATGTAATTTAGTTTGAGTAGAGTTCAATGAACTGAATAAAAGCATGTGTGGGTGGATTGAAGCCCACACATACAGAAAAAAAACATACTCTCTTTCTCTCGCTCGATGCATTTGGAGTTATGGTCAAGTACATACTGTTGCATTCATTCTGGAGGCTGAATGAGCGAATCATTGAATCCTGATGACAAAGCTATTATGCTTGAAGAAAGGACAATGAATACTGTACTAAATGCTCTAAAGAGAACACAAAATTGAATTATTTATGTACCAAGTTTTTCTTTTATCACAAAAGAAATAAAAGGCGCACATTATCATTCTAAATAATTTTGATTTTGAACAACAGGATTATGGAACTAAAAGCATCTCCACAAGTGGAAGATAATCATGAGTTGTCAGTGGAGAGTAAAATGTGGGTTAAAGTGACCAGAATGGACTTGATAATGGGGCTACAATAAACACCGACACAAGTTATTCTGGATCAAGCTCCCAACCACATTATGCTGTTGTAGATATTGAAAATCAGACCAGATTGAGCCTTCAATCCGGGGTGGAAGAACTAGCTCAGTATTTTCTGCTTTTGCTGATGAACTATGAGACCTCATCCACAGAGAGATCAAGTTTCTGTGGCTTAGAAGAGATGGGAATAGAAGAGGAGTATGGTAATTGAGAGAAATGATTAAATTAAAGACGGTTCTTAAGGAGTCCATTTAGAATGTGCTGACACAGAAAGAACGTGCAAAGCAACTTGCAGGGCAACGTATAAACCAATTTGCAAAATCAGGATGAAACAATAGCTTGCTGATTAAAGAAGCGATACGGGTAACGGGAAGACATGCTTAACGGTTGAACAATAACGGTGTTAATGCGCTGAGGCTGATAAGTGGGCCAAAGGGTAATCACATTTGTAATTTTGTAATGAGATTAAGGAAGAATGTCTGCACCTCACATGGGTGCAACTCACAAAGTCGTAAACAAGTAGGGTATAAAAAACTGTGCAAAGTGTAATTCGGCACTCAATCTAGCAGGAGCTGGTTGGGTCCGACTCTGCAGACTCGAAAAATAAAGTTTACCGTTCTGCAAATTGCTGAGACTCAGTGTGTTTCTGACAACGTGGGGGCTCGTCCGGGATCCACACTCCGGCCGCGGTGGACACGAGGAAGGACATCGGAGACAGTGCACCCCGTCGAGTTTGGCGGTCCCTGACTCCTTGCTCGTCGCTCCGACGCGGCTTGAGCGAGTGATATCCGGACAGCGCAGAGCGGTAAACGGGGAGAAGGGGACAGTACCTGGTACTGGAAGTCCCCAGGACGCACCGGGTAAGTGCCTACTATTATAGTAGAAGGGTGCGGGAATAAGTAAGGACGGAGAAGACCGGGATCGCTACCCGGGGGTCCTCCTGATAAAAGTCCTTGGGACGCACCGGGTAAAGTGCCTACTGTTGCAGTAGAAGGGTGCGGGATTAAGTAAGAGCGGAATAAGATGGGAGGGGGTGGCTCTAAAAAGAAAGAGGAAATGGAAAGACCGGGACCATACCCGGGGGTTCCTCCTGATAGCCCCCTCGGTAGAATGTTTGAGAATTGGGGATGTGGAAGACTAAAAGGGAAACAAAAGAAAAAAATGATACAGTACTGTTTAATTTGGTCGAAACAGCCGATAGAAAAACCTGCGGTCTGGTGGCCGCGGCTTGGGTCTGAGGAGGATTGGGTACGACAAGCCTTAAACATTTACGTTAATTCAAAACCAAATGTAAAACCGGAAGAAATTGCTTATGCTTTTTGTTGGGCTCCCTGGCCAGGAGTAACAACAAAGAGTTTTAAATTGGGCATTAAAGGGGAGCGGAAGTGGGACCCACTCGATCATTTACCCCCTCCCTATGTCCAGCCTTCTGCGCCCCTTGCGGGAGCAGAGGGAGGACGTGAAGAAAGTGAAAAAACAGAAGAAATAGACCCGGAGAGGGATGTTAGGGAAAAAGCAAAAGCAAGGATCGAAACAAGGAGTGTGACAGGAGCAGATAAGAAAAAGAAAGACGAATTAAAAAAGGAAGAGGTACAGCTGTGTCCCCTTCGAGAGGTTCCAATGGGAGGAGAACGGGGAGGAACAGGATTTGTAAACGTCCCTCTGACAAGTACCGAAGTACGAGGATTTAAGAAAGATATGAAAACTTTATTAGAAGATCCAATGGGACTGGCAGAACAGTTGGATCAATTCTTAGGACCTAATGTTTACGCTTGGGAAGAAATGCATGCGATTATGGGAACGCTATTTTCTGCACAAGAGAGGCAAATGATACGACAAGCTGCAATATCAATTTGGGGAAGGGAACAGCCGAATGAGTTACCGGGGGACCGGAAATTTCCAGTAAACGACCCACAGTGGGACAAACAAGCAGAAGAGAGAAGACGGCAATATCCCATTGCCATGGAAGGGAGGAGGGGATTACAACCTGTAATTGAGACATTAGTATCAGATGGACTCCTGGAAGAATGTATGTCACCCTTTAATACCCCCATCCTACCGGTCCGAAAGCCCGACGGCACGTATCGAATGGTTCAAGATCTGAGAGGCTTAAATGCGGTAGTCCAAACACGATACCCGGTAGTGCCTAACCCCTATACATTAATGAGCAAAATACCTCCTGAACATGAATGGTTCAGTGTGATAGATCTAAAAGATGCCTTTTGGAGTTGCCCGTTGGAGGAAGGTAGCCGAGATATGTTCGCATTTGAATGGGAAAATCCCTTCACTGGGCGGAAGAAGCAACTCCGGTGGACCGTCTTGCCCCAAGGGTTCACGGAGTCCCCAAACCTATTCGAACAGGTACTGGAGCAAGTATTGGCTGGATTCCATTGTACCGAAAAGAACCAACTATTACAGTATGTCGATGACCTACTACTATCGGGACCAGCAGAGGAGGTAGTGCGAGACGATACTATAAGACTCCTGAATTACCTAGGAGAAAAAGGATTGCGGGTGCCCAAGAAGAAACTGCAATTTGTCGAGAAGGAAATAACATATCTCGGACACAGAGTCAGTAAAGGGCACCGCCAAATAACCCCAGAAAGAATAGCGGGAATAACTAAAATACCGCTTCCCAGGACAAAGAAGGAAATAAGACAATTTCTGGGCTTAGTGGGCTATTGCCGGATTTGGATAGAGAATTATACCTCCCTGGTGAAGTTTATGTACGACAAATTGGCAAAGGAAGACCGGGGAATAATCAGCTGGACCGAAGAAGAAGAACAGAAGTTCAGGAAAATAAAAGGGCAACTAATTCGGGCCCCGGTATTAACACTGCCAGCACTGGAAAAGCCCTTTCAGCTGTATGCAACAAACAATGAAGGAACTGCGTTAGGAGTACTAACCCAAGAAAAAGGAGGAAAGCGGCAACCTGTGGCCTTTTTATCAAAAATGTTAGACCCGGTATCCCGGGGATGGCCGACGTGCATACAAGCCGTAGCGGCAGCAGCCGTACTAGTAGAAGAAGCACGGAAATTAACCTTTGGGGGAAGAATGACGGTGTATACCCCGCACTCCGTTAGCACCCTCTTAGCCCAAAAAGCTCAGCGGTGGTTGACGGACTCTTGCATACTGAAATACGAAACCATTCTGATGGTCGGGGATGATTTAAGCTTTGAAAAGAACAATAGTTGTAACCCGGCACAGTTCTTATACGGGGAATCAACAGGGGAGGAAACCGAGCATAACTGCGTGGAGCTAACAGACCTTCAGACAAAAAGTAGGGAAGATCTACAAGAAGTTCCCCTAATTGAAGGCGAGGAACTATATATCGACGGCTCCTCCAGATGCATCAATGGGGTACGACACAGTGGATATGCTATTATAAACGGGAGGACTAGGGAGACGGTGGAGTCCGGCCGGCTCCCGGGTAATTGGTCAGCCCAGTCTTGTGAACTATATGCCTTGCAGAGGGGACTGCAACTGTTAAGAAACAAAATAGGCACTATATACACCGATTCTAAGTATGCCTATGGAGTGGTACACACCTTCGGAAAGATTTGGAAAGAACGGGGGTTGATAACAGCCAGGGGAAGGGAATTAGCTCACGAACAAATGATAAGCATGACTCTGGAAGCCCTAACATTACCTCAAGAAATTGCAGTGGTTCACGTTCCAGGACATCAACGAGGAACAGCCCCGGAAGCAATAGGAAACCGGCTCGCAGATGAAGAAGCCAAACGGGCAGCAATGGAAAAAACGGTCCGACTTCTAACCCTGATACCAATAAGGGAAGGGCTTAACAAACTACCAGTCTTCACCCAAGTAGAAATAGACGCTATGAGCCAGCTGGGAGCCCGACAAACATCAGAAGGCGAGTGGAAGACCCCTGACGGACGGCAAGTACTGAATAAGGAAGTAACTCGTCATATACTGCAACAACTACACCAACAAAGCCATTGGGGAGTGCAAGCTATGTGCGACACTATCCTAAGGGACTATGTTTGTAAAGGGATATTCACACTAGCTCAACAGGAGGTGTGGGGCTGTTACACCTGCCAAAAGGTAAACAAGAAAATGATGCGTGCCACCCATAAGGGGGGACAAACACTAGCCGTCCGACCGTTCCATCGGATCCAAATAGACTTTACGGAACTACCACAAGTTCAGAGATGCAAGTACCTGTTAGTAATTGTGGATCACTTCACTCGGTGGGTGGAAGCATTCCCAACCACTAAAGCGGACGCCCCTACAGTGGCACGGATCCTATTAGAAAATATAGTCCCAAGATATGGAATACTGGGGTCTATTGATTCAGATAGGGGAACACACTTTGCCTCAAAAACACACCAGCTAATCTGTGACGCCTTAGGAATCCAGTGGAAGCTGCACACCCCCTGGCACCCTCAGAGCTCAGGAAGAGTTGAGAGGATGAACAGTACTTTGAAGACGCAATTGACAAAACTAATGATGGAAACCAAGCTACCCTGGACCAAGTGTCTACCCCTGGCCCTACTAAGAATCCGCACGGCTCCTCGAAAAGATATAGGAGTATCTCCTTATGAAATGTTGTTTGGCCTTCCATATTGGAACAAGGTGGAGGGCTATCCTTCCCTGCAAGGGGGAGATGTCTTTGTAAGGGACTATTTACAGGCACTGTCTCGTTCTTTTGCAGAATTGCGCAGGAAGGGGTTACTCGCACAAACCCCACCTCTGGACTTCGCACTCCACCGAACTCAGCCCGGTGACTGGGTCCTGATTAAGACTTGGAAGCCAGAGAAGTTACAGCCGCAGTGGGAAGGCCCATTCCAGGTGCTACTGACCACCGAAGCCGCAGTAAGGACAAAAGAAAAAGGGTGGACCCACGCCGCGAGAATCAAGGGACCCGTAAAGCCCGAAGAAGGTGCAGAGTGGACTTGCGTCCAGGGAGAAGACCCGATGGTGCTAAAGCTCAAAAGACGGACAGAATGAACTTTGGGACTGTAATGTATATACTGCTATTGTTGAGAAGCACTGAAGGGGGATGTGATAAGTGCAGGACGATGGTAAGGGTGGGCATGACGGTTTTTCTCCAGGGTCCTTTGTATCACACTCGCATGTAAACGAGAAATGTTATGACTACAACAAAAAGGAGGAGTATGTGGAAAGTTTAATCTAACCAACTGCTGCTTAAAGATAGATGACAACGGAAAGGTGGTTCAAAAAAAAAAATCAGATAAAATAAGGAAACTGGCCCACGTGCCGGTACAGACCTGGAAGCCGCTGGGTTATTGGGACTGGCTGGACGGATGGTTGAAAGGAGGCTGGTGGCGAACCGCTTTAGGGGTTATAGGAGGGGGATTGATGGTCCTCCTTCTGCTACCATGTCTGATCCCCTGCTTGCGGGAGCTAGTAGCTCGGGTGGCAAGACAAGTCATGCAACCAGGGGCCCCAGCTGATCCTGTTCAGGTACTCCTACAAAGGGAAATAGAGCTAGAGGAAGAAGCCTATGTAAACCCGTGGCAAAAGCCCAACTGATAGCACATTCTAAAAAGAAAAAGGGTGGATTGAGAGAAATGATTAAATTAAAGACGGTTCTTAAGGAGTCCATTTAGAATGTGCTGACACAGAAAGAACGTGCAAAGCAACTTGCAGGGCAACGTATAAACCAATTTGCAAAATCAGGATGAAACAATAGCTTGCTGATTAAAGAAGCGATACAGGTAACGGGAAGACATGCTTAACGGTTGAACAATAACGGTGTTAATGCGCTGAGGCTGATAAGTGGGCCAAAGGGTAATCACATTTGTAATTTTGTAATGAGATTAAGGAAGAATGTCTGCACCTCACATGGGTGCAACTCACAAAGTCGTAAACAAGTAGGGTATAAAAAACTGTGCAAAGTGTAATTCAGCACTCAATCTAGCAGGAGCTGGTTGGGTCCGACTCTGCAGACTCGAAAAATAAAGTTTACCGTTCTGCAAATTGCTGAGACTCAGTGTGTTTCTGACAGTAATGATAGGAGAATCCATAAAGAGTGGAGCAGATAGGAGATTCTGTGGACGTGAGAGTTAGGAAAAGTGATAAGGTCCTGAAAAGAGAATATAGGAAGTTAGGCAGAAAGCTGAAAAGCAGGACCTCAAGCATAATGATCTCCGGATTGCTGCCTGTGCCACACACCAGTGAGGTTACCGATATGAAGATTTGGTAGAAGAATACACGGCTGAGGAATTTGTGCAGTGGCAAGGTTTTGGATTTCTGGGTCACTGTGATCTCTTCTGGGGAAGGTCAAAAAGGATGGGTTACACTTGAACCAGAGGAGATCCAATATCATAGAAAAGTACAGCACAGGAACAGGCCATTCACCCCCAATGTTGTGCTGATCCAGCCAAAAAGCAAATCAAAAACATGCTCACACTAATCCCTCCTATATACACCATGTCCATATCCCTCCATCTTCCTTACATTTATGTGCCAATCCAAACGTCTCTTAAACCTACCCCCTCTCACATTCAACACATGCTCTCTGGTGTTAGACATTTCAACTCTGAGAAACTGATACTCTGTCCAATCTATCCATGCCTCTCATAATGTTATAGGCCTTTATCAGATCTCCCTCCAGCACTCCAGAGAAAACAACCCAAGTTAATCCAGATTTTTGTGATAGCTAAAGCCCTCTAAACCAGGCAGTATCTTGGTAAACCTCTTCTGCACCCCCTCTAAAATCTTAACATCCTTCCTATAGCGGGGTGACCGGAAGTGTGTGCAATACTCTAGATGTGGCCTAACCAGAGTCTTGCAATGTTGCAACACATTCTTGTAGGCAAGTTTGCTTCAACTACAAAATCAAAAAGGGTGATGAATACAGGATTGAAGTTGCAATATTCGAATGCAGGCAGTATACAGAATAAGGTAGATGATCTTGTAGTGCAGTTGCAGGTTGGCAGGTATGGCATTGTGGGCATCATAAGAGTCATGGCTAAAAGATCTTAGTTGGGAGCTCAGCATTCAAAGATACACATTACATTGAAACAATAGGCAGGTAGGCAGGGGGTGGGGTTAGAGAGGCTCAATTAGTAAAAAATGTAATCAGAAACTTAGAAAGGGGTAACATAGGATCGGGTGATGTAGAATCCTTGTGAGTGGTGTTAAGAAACTGCAAGGATAAAAAGACCCTGATGGGAGTTACTTATTTATTTAGAGATACAGAAACCCAACCTCACCGGAAGACCACATATCCACCTCACTGATAACCTATACTCACACACTTCAGCGATATGTGCTTAGCCCATTGCTCTACTCTCTCTACACTCAGGACTGTGCGGCTAGGCGCAGCTCAAACGCCATCTATAAATTTGCTGATGACACAACTATTGTTGGCAGAATTTCTGATGGTGATGAAAGAGGCATACAGGAGCAAGATAGATCAGCTGGTTGAGTGGTATCATAGCAACAACCTTGGACTGAACATCAATAGGACCAAAACATTGATTGTGGACTTCAGAGAAGATAAGACAAGGGCATACACACCAGTCCTCATCAAAGAGTCAGTAGTGGAAAGGGTGAGCAATTTCAAGATCCTGAGTGTAACCATCTCTGATGATCTATTCTGGGTTCAGCATATTGATGCAGTTACAATTTAGAACAAAGATGATGAGGAATATACTTAGACAAAGGGTAGTGATTCCATGGAATTCATTGCCACAGACAACTACTGAGGCCAAGTCACTGGGTCTATTTAAACAGAGGCTAATTGGTTCTTGGTTAGTAGGGCAGCATAGATTATAGGGGAAAGGCAGTAGCATTGGCTTGACAGGGATAATAAATCAGTCATGATGGAATGGCAGAGTAAATTTGATGGACCAAATTGTCTAATTCTACTCCTATGTCTTATGGTCTTATGATTTAGAAAGGTTAAAGCTAAAAGCACTTAACATGAATCCATAAGCACTCTAGACAAAATAGATTAATTTATAGCACTGATAGGAATAACTACTGAATACCTGCATTAATACACGTTATGGAGATAAGGATTACCGACTGCATTGACTTGTAATTGAAAATTGAGATAAAAGAAAAAGGGGTTTGATTAGTCCCATTATGTTAAAATTGTTTAATTTCATGGGGCTAATTAAAGGTAGTCCCATTGTATAAAGATTGGGAAAAGAGTGTAGAGACAATATTTTAAGGAACCATTGACATGTTTTTCAAACTAATTTGCAAGATTGTATCTGTTTAAATAGTCATTACTATTTGTTTGTGTTGAAACAATTAAAGCCAATCATATATTGCCTTTTAACAGAGAAATGTATTACTTTTGCTGGAAGTATATACCACCTGGGCAGCAGGATGTGATCAGTTGTGGGAAGCTATGAAGTTCGACATAGGAATAGGATCTGAGCTTAATATTCCATTTGATTTAAATATATCATTCAATTCTGTGTCAGTTTGAATAACCCTTGTTCCTTAATTGCAATGGAAGTTGGGACTGGAGGATCAGGGGAAGCAAGGATGAGAAAGTTTAAGGTAAATGGATGGATTCAGACAACATGAACACTATTCCTTTATATATTTTCAAAGAGGTATGTTTAAACTTCCAATTGATTTGGTAAGTGCTATTTTTAAAATGTTAAAAAGATGGTTAAATGAATTTGAGCTACACAGTAGTGCTTACAAGTGACATCTAGGCAGTGTTTGAATCAGGTTGGCATCTAAAAGTCCTGTTAAAACTGAATCAACAGACATTAAGGGGAAGTTACTCCAAAGGAATATGGTTGGGGTTATTGGAGGTTGATCTCTTCAACTCAGGACACAATTGCAGGAGTTCCTCAAGGCAGTTTCCTCAGACCAATGACCTTTGTTTACTTTGTGAATGAACATCCTTCTATAAAGGCTGAGCTGGGAATGGCTGTATAAGGATTACTTTAATGCCAGACCATGTTGACCATACCTGCATGTAACAAGACTAAGCAAACATTCAGCCACTGGTGATTTATCATCAAGCAACATCTATGTCACCAAAGGGTGAGATGCCAATTGACTCCAACATGGGTGAAAGAAAACTGGTTACAAGTGAGAGTCCAACAATCTACCCTTGATATCAAGTAGCATTGCTACATTCCTTCTTCCCTTCACCTTCCTTCCACTCTCCCCTGTATCAAATTTAAGGAGCTGTTCATTGACCATGATTTTTGATTGGATCTTTGAAATGCAGCTCATAGGCTGTATATTCTCATTTTTGATTTCTAGAAAGTTTCCTTCTTCAACAGAGTGCATTTGAATTAATCTCCACTTGCCTGGTGAGTACAGTGTCAACAACACCAATTAGGACAAAGCAGCCCACTAATTTAATTCTGTCCTTGAACCTAAATTTTTTCCCTCCTTTCACCAGTGAATACTGCTCCCACACGTACAAATGGCTGCTCCAACATCATCTCATAAATCTACAACTTCTATTTCCTGGAAGGTTGAGGGGTAAAAGTCGATAGGAGAATCACCAGTACAGATTTCCTTGAAGAAACACTTCATCAACTATCTGGAAATCCATTGTCCTCACTTCATCATCACTGTATCTCAAAACTGGAAGTTCATCCAACAAACTTCAAGGAACCAGCTGTACCACATTATCAAGAGTATTTAGCAATAGGCAACAAATCCTAGCTTTGCACACATCCTATAAATAAATATGAAAAATAATTTAATCGTTTATTTTTCATTTTTAAAAATTTATTATTAGCAACTAGATGTTGTTAGCAAAGCCATTTATTGCATATCCTTAATTGTTTTTGAAATGAATTGGTAACATTGGCCATTCCAAGGGCCATTTAAGAGTTTACTTATGTTGGTGTGTGCGGTGACATGTCTCGACTAGCTGCTTCAGTGGTTAGAATATCTCTTTCCATCTAGTGTACCCATTTACAAATGAATTCAAGGCAATTAATTTCTCCAACAGAATACAAACTAATTATAATAAAGCATTCCATATTCTGACTGGGGATGAATTTCTAAGCAACACTTTCTGTGTAGCAAACCTCCACATCAGTCCATCTTGTAAAACCAACAGTTTTGGTTGCTAATCCCCCAATCTGGAAAATATACTGTATGTTTATTTTAAATCAATAGTGATAAATAGCATGATAATGACCTATGGTTAGCTGTAGGAATGAATCTTCACTTGGTAGTGTTGTGTATTTAATATTTCAAAAATATTTGAGTAACCTTATTTAGATAGACCCATTTTTGCACTTTCTTTAACAACTATATTAAGTAAGTTTTGTAGTTCTTCGTCCGTACTTGCAATTAACACAGTGCCATCTGCATATCTGAAATTATTGATGTTTTCACCACCAACTTTGAGAATCCTATCTGCCAGCTGAGAATAAACGGGGAAGACATAAAACAAGTACAGAACTTTTGCTACTTAGGAAGCTGGGTGACATCAGATGGCAGGTGCGACATGGACATCAAAAGAAGAATAGGGATGGAAAAAGACACCTTTACAAGAATGAAGAGTATACTGACCAACACTAAACTAGGCATGACAACCTGCCTCAGAGTACTGAAATGTTACGTTTATGCAGTTATGTCATATGGCTCAGAATGTTGGAAAATATCTAGTAACATGAGAAAAGGAATTGAAGCAGCAGAGATGTGGTTTTTGAGAAAGATGCAAAGAATATCATGGATGAAACCGATATTTAACGAGGATGTCATGAACAGAGTAAACATAAAAAGAGAAATATGTCTGAGATCCTGAAAAGGCAACGTGACTTCATCGGACATGTGATTAGGAAAGAGGAGTTAGAATGCAGGGTAATTATGGGAAAGACTGAAGGGAAGAAAGCAAGAGGAAGGCAAAGACAAATGATGTTGGAGACAGCAGCCAGAGAACTGGAAATGAATACCAACGAATTGATCCACTTGACCCGAAACAGGAGTGTGTGGGCCATGGCTGTCAAAGCTCAAACTGGGCACGGCACCTGATGATGATGATAAAGATGAACCTTATTTAAATATTGTTTGTTTGAATAATTAATTGCAGGTTATATGTTCAAAATTCAAAGTATATTATTAGCAAAGTATGTATACATTACACAGCCTTGAGGTTTGTCTCCTAACAGGCAGCAATAAAATAAAGAAAGCCAAAGAACTCATAGACCAGCTGGTGGTGCAGTGACATCAGCGCCGGATGCCGGAGCGAAGGTGCGGAGTCCCGAGTTCGAATCCAGTCAGGCTGCTCCTGGACACGCCTTCCATCCGTGCCGAGTTGAGTGTCGAGCTCGCATCTCGGCCCCATTAAAAAAAAAACACTGCGCTGTGAGAAGGACGTGGGAGACCACTTGCAGAATCTTTCCTCCAAGATAACCCACTTGAAAAAAGTAAGAGGTCACTGAGGCTCTGGCAGAGTATGGCACACAAAAAAATAAAAACCCATATTTTAAAGAACAAGTCTGTCGAACACCCAACGTGCCAAGAGAAAAATAACGCACCTATCCCATAAAAAAGAATCCATAAATCTAAAAGAACCCATATTAAAAAGATGCCTGTCGAAATCCAATATGTAGAGAAAAGAACCTGCAAGCAAATAGCATTCTGATTTGCAGTCCTCAAGAGAGCCCCATATTTCGATGCTAAGATGAGTCATGGAGCAGTGATCTGAACAGGGCCCTGACAACCTGATCCTTTCGATCTGGCCTAGTGCTTAAATCAATGTCCAAATATTGGGTTCAATCACCTTAATACACTGAACTGCCTCGATTCCGCCTGTAACTGACTTTTCCAATTCAGCGTGGCTTAAGTCTCTTTCCAAACATGGAGTTCAGTCAAATCAGTACACTCTGGGGCCTGGACCTATCCACCTCAATTCGGATTATGTGTGTAAAAACGCGTTAATTGTAAATGTCTTCGTGCTACCACGTGTTACACTCACTCCTCATTCAAAGTAAACCCTAACTTAGACTCACATTTTGGACTCCCATGTGTTCCTTGGAATTACTTTAAAATTTTGAAGATAGAAAACACAACAGGTAGCTTGGCTTTGGCAGAACGAGGTGTTATGATTTTTAGCTTTAGATGCTGTTTCAGTTGTTAGCCACCTCAACTGCTGTGAAAGGAACAGTGGAAACAACTCCCTGTTGCCTCAGGTAATCCGAATGAAGAACAAAGGGTGATGTGAAAATTGTGGTTGATGAATTCAATGTTAGATAAGCTGCAGAAAGAGAGAAAAAAAATGAGGGGAAATAAAAAATGAGTTCATAGTTAAGAGGCAGAAAAAAAGTAAACAAGGTAAGTTATTTTTTGTTAAATCTCCTACAATTAAAATCTGAATGTGATTACAGGCTTATGATGATTCATATTCAGTGTCAAACATACTGCTGGCTGTAATTAACATTTATATCATTGTTCAAAGGTACTTAGATTGAAATGCACAAGTTTTAAATTTCTCTGGAGAGCTTGGTTTGGATCTATCACTCAGGCACAGCAGATTACATATTCACTGCTGGAGATAGTCCTCTTAAAAGTTAAAAGTTTGAAGTAAATTTAATATAGAAGTATGTATATACCACCAAATGCTATTTGGAGATCCATTTTCTTGCAGGTATTCATAGTAGAACAAAGGAATACATTAGAATCAATGAAAAACTATACACAAAGATTGACAAGCAACTAACGTGCAAAAGAGGACAATCTGTGCATATACAAAGGTTCAAAGGTTCAATTTAATGTCGGAAAAATGTATACAATATACATCCTGAAATGCCTTTTATTCATAAAACATCCACGAAAAACAGAAGTGCCCCAAAGAATGAACGACAGTTAAATGTGAGAACCCCGATGTCCCCCCCCCCAGCTCCCCCCTTTTGAGCATAAGCTGCGGCAAGCAACAAACCCCCCCTCCCCCCACTGGCAAAACAAAAAACGCACCCGATACCAAGCACAAGTGATAGCAAAGACACAGACCTTGCAGTTACCCCAAAGACTATCGCAATTCATCCAGCATTTGTCAACCCACAGGTTCTCTCTCTCCCTAATAAGGGAGAGGGAGGTGTCCCCCATTTTTACAGCGAGCTGGAGAAATAGCAACAACCTGCTGGTTTATGATGTCAATAAGTCCATTTCATCGCTTTTTACGAGCTCTGTGCCCGAAGATCACAAAGGTCTCAGGCCTCCAGGCCCACAGTGAAAGATTTTCCCACCTCTCCGATGACACACAAATAATATATACTGTAAAGATGCAAAGGCCGAGTCCTTGAAAGTGAGTCTATAGGTTGGGTTCAGTGATCAGTTCAGTGCTGTGGTGAGTGAAATTGTCCACGCTAGTTCAAGACCTTAATGGGTAAAGAGTAGTAACTGTTACTGAGCTTGGTGGTGTGGGACCTAGTACTCCTGTGCCTCCTTCCTGATGGCAGCAGTGAGAAGACAGCATGATCTGGATTGTATGCTCCTTCGATGATGGATACTGCTTTCCTGTGGCAGCACTCTTTGTAGATGTGCTCAGTGGTGGATGGTTCTTCTTGTGAAGAGTAGGGCTGTCTCCACCACTTCAGTAGGCTTTTCCATTACTGGACATTGGTGTTTCCATACCAGGCCATGATGCATCCAGTCAGAATCCTCTCTAATGTGCATCTATGGAGGTTTGTCAAAGCTTTAGATGACATGTTGAATCTGCGCCAACTTCTAAGAAAGAAGAGGCACCACCACGTCTTCTTTAAAATGTGCTGGTCCCAGGCATAGATCCTCTTAAATGATAACTCTCAGGAATTTAAAGTTACTGACCCTCTCCACCTCTGATCCCCCAGTGACCACTGGCTCGTGGACACCGATTTATTCTTCCTGTAGCCAATAATTAGATTTTCGGTTTTGTTGATGTTGAGTGAGAGGTTGTTGTTATAGCACCACTCCATCCTAAATATGCGATTGAAAGCATTGTAACTCTGCTGATAGACTTTCAGATTTTCCTTGCTGTTCCCCTCTCCGAAACTATTTTAGGCTCACTGATTCACGCAACATAGAAGCAGGCTCCACCATGTTTGCTCCAACCATCAAGCATGCACTTTAATGCTAATTCTACCTTAATCTATTTTATAGCACCACATCCAGACATGAAGCGATAAAGAGATTGTCATCTGAACCCCTAGTGCCCAGGTGGCACATGGGGCCTTGATAAAGAGATACTGCACTAAAGCAGGGCCTTCAGCCTTAATGACCATCAACAACCATTTCTATTAGTCCAAAATCAATTTTGTTTAATTTTCCCTGATTTTTATGAAGTTCATTCAGCAACGTACTGAGGACAAATTACAGTGGCCCTTTAACTTTCCAACCTGCACATAGTTCGGACACAGAAAGAAAGCACAGTATCGAGAGTGAACTCACGAGATCACAGGCAGAATGTGGAAACACTAAAGGGAAAGCACTGAATATCAGGATTAAACCCCATTTTCTGGACTTGTGAGGTGGCAGCTGTTAGGGCTCTCCATGTGGCATTCCTATTGTGTAGCAGAATGTGCTTGCAGTCTATTTTCTTGCAGATTCTCTTATAAATTAAGTTACTCCCTGCAAAATACATGGTTTTTTTCATCTGTTTGGTTCTTTTCTATAAGCAGGCCACTTTGTTGCTTTGTTTCGGAGTAGCACTCTCAAAATGTTCTTCTATATTTATTGTTATTAATCTTCACGATGAGCAGGTTGATACCAAGGCATTGAACAAGAATTCTGGAGCTAGCATCGACTATTTGCAGATGCCCATGGTTTAATTGCTTCATTATTGACCAGCAATCAATATTCATTTATTTTAATTGGAAAGACACTTTCAATGTAATGGAAACTTGGACAAAATTAGAAGAGCCTTCTCATTTCCAGGTCTTCTACCAAATTGCATGTATTGAACAAATTATTTATGTAATTATTTCAAAAAGCATTCAACCCCACAAATTAACATAGGAAGAAACTTATTGGTGATCAATATTACTTCTTGAAACCATTGAAGCAAACTCACCAAACTAATTTAAACCTGATTGACATATCAATGAAAGATTTTTTTTTGGTTTCAACTTTAGTCATTCCTTCAGATAAAACAAGTAATTAAAGGAAAATATAGTCTCCACAAGTTACTAGAGAATTCCTCAAACATAACTGAAATAGCAAATATTGATGCCTTTTGAAAACTAAACATATTACATACTGTAGTATCTACACATTTAAAGAGAGCAAACAAAAAATCGACATTAATATAGAAATGAGTATTAATATCTTCATTGCCGATAAGCAACTTTATCGAATCAAAATGTATACGGCTCAAAATGAGACAAGACTTTTAACTTTCCACACAAACATATTCAACTTTGTTTCTAATAAGTAAAATAATTCATTTCTAATTCTCACACTGCTTCTTCAGACTCACTTTTCTAAGTAATGTCACATAAGAGATCTTCATGATCGAGCTAAAGAAAGTAATAAAGGGCATTTAGCTCCTGTACAGACTCATTGTTGAGGCCCCATGTGTCAGATGACGGCTGACTCATTATTAATTTTGAATGTTTCATCATACTGATTCCTTCAAACCATACACAAAATTTTCAAAATCATTTAAAATAATGTGCATAATGCAACATTTACCTGTACACAAAGTTCCGTTATTTCTGTAATCTGTTAGGGTATAGCTAGCTCTAAAATTTTATACAGACATTACAAATATGGTGCAAAATACAATTATTTCTGATATCTCAGTTTATGTTATCTAATCAAATCAACTTAAAATGCACTGTATTTGTTAGAAGTCCATGTTGTATTTGGGATACAATTGACAGATCCAGGAGCAATAGACAAAACTCAATCCACTGGATATCATAACTCTTCCTAAGTCTTTTTGGATTAAAAGGGCTGCTGCTTCATCTATTTCTCTATTAATATAACCTCACTTTGGAACACTTTGTGATTATGTCTGCTCTACAGTTAAGTCATTGTATATTACTTGTTTCAGTAACTGTATAAGCCACTGAAAAAAAAATCGCTGTAAGCCCCAAACAGCAGCACACAAGCAATGAGTCACCTTGGTCATTTTCCTTAGTTAAATGCACCCAGGGATCAGGAAAATGGGTCCTTGGGTCCTATACCTTCTCATAACTCCAAAGTAAATTAACAGTGAGGTTCCATCTGACAACCTAGGTTTGTTGCTGGCCAATTTTCTTCAAATAATATTGCCACATAAGCAGTAAAGACTTTGTGTTGCTTCAACAATTATTGCAGAAACTTTGCTTAGACTTTTCTAAAGTTCTTGATTCATGATATTTCCCATGATATCACTGCTCTACTTAAAAAGGAGTTGAGAAGAATTGGCTTACTGAAAAGTCACCAGTTTCATGAAAAACAGAAAGATGAAACAAAATCCCATGATCAGAATCATCCTGTATTTTAAAAAAATCATCTTGACAAATTTGATTGTTTTTGAGAAAATAGTTTGCATGGCAGCTGTGGATGATCTATGCTGGTTGCCTTAACTGGACTTCAGAAAGCATTTGACAATGTTTGCTGAAACAACAGTTGCATAACTGAAAGAAGACTAAGTCCCACATGGTATACTGGTCCAAAAGTTTAGGTCACATGGGATCTATTGGGAGCTTATCTGGTTGACAACAAAACTGGCTTGTTGGAAAGCATCAGCGAATGATAGCAGAGAGTTCTTTTTCAGAATGGAGGATTGTAATCAGTGGTATGTTGTAGGAATCGGTGCTGCATGCCCTGTTGTTTGTCGTACACATTACTGATTTGGTTGAGAATCTAGATGGCATGATTAGTTAGTTTGCGAATGACACAAAAATTGGTGTAGTGGACAATTGAGTTTGCCAAACATTGCAATGGGATCTATATTTACTGGGAAAACGAAAAAAAAATTGCTAATGGAACATAGTTCAGACAAGTGTAAAGTGATGCATTTTGGGAAGACAAATACAGGGAATGGCAGTTCCTGCGGAAAGTTGTAGAACAGAAAGACCCAAGCTTACAGTGAATAGTTCCCTGACAGTGGTGTCACAGTTAGACAGGGTGGTGAAGAAAGCAAACAACATACTTGCCTTTACCGATTGAGGCACTGAGTACAAGTGTTGGGGCAGTATATTACAGTTGCACAAGACATTAGTGAGACTGGACTTGAAATATTGTGTGTAGTTCCAGTCATCATACTGAGGGAAGGAAGAGGTTAAATAAGAAAGGGTGCAGAAAATGTTCACAAGGATGTTGCTAGGACTAGAAGGCTTCAATTATAAGGAGAGACAGGATATGCTGAGACTTATTTTTCATGGAGCTAAGGAGACTGCGAGGTGACCTTAAGAAGTTTATAAAATCATGAGGGGTAAATATATGATGAATGGTCATAGTCTTTCTCCCCAAGGAGAAATAAAAACATAGAGGTCTTTAAAATCAGAGAGAAAAAGATTAACACAGACCAGCAGGCCAAGTTTTTCCCCATTCAGAGGGTGGTGGGTAGATAGTATGAGCTGCCAGAGGTGGTGATAAAGGAAGGTAAAATTACAAAGTGCAAAGGATATTTGGATGGATACATATATAGGAAAGGTTTAGAGAGATGTGGGTCAACTGCTGGCTAATCGGACTAGTTCAGATAAGCATGTAGCATGAATGAGTTGGACCATCTGTGCAATTTCTGTGCTTTAGAAACTAGCACTTTAACCTATAGTGTTTTCTTTAGAGTTTTGCCTTGATTCCATTTTTCACAATGTAGGTTAGTAACTTGAACCAAAAAGTAGTTTTAAATCAAAGTTTTCTAATTACACCTTATTAGTAAATATGGTATTTTATGGTGGTGGTAGGGGCAAGAAGATGTAGAAAGGACAGGCATGTTAATAATGAATGGACAAAATGATACCAAATAGATTGCAATGTAGGGAATTGTGCCATCATTGTTTAGGATCAAATATACAGCGTATCGAAGTTTTCTAAATGGTTAAATGTTAGGAGTTATAAGAGAATTATGATATTTAGCTGTTCAAATACAAAATATACTAAATTCTGTGTGCAGAGGTACTAGAAAGGGTTATGAAATACTGCTTCGATGCAATTTTATAGAGAGATTGTAATTCGGGAAGGAGTAAAGTTTCACTTCTTCAGAGTTCAAGATGGAACCCAGCTTCTGTGCCGTGCTTAGTTTTAGATAGTGAAGGTATGTTGGTTTTGGAAAAAAAAATCAATGTAGAGAGAATCAATGGAGATCATAGCAGATAAAATGGTTAAAGGATTTGATGAGGGAGATGCAGAGAAATGCATTGACTGGTGGTGAATGCAGGACATAATCATAGAAATCGACTACCTTTGGAATTAAACCAGGATCTGATTCTCCAAATATTTGTGGATCTAGGATCAATTGAGTTCTTCAGGACTAAAATCAACAGCTTTTTGTAATGATATCAAATGATTGGAACAGAGGTAGCTAAACAGAATTGGCATACTGCTGAACTATGATGTAATTGAAAGTCAGAACAAGCTTAAAGGGTTGAAAGCTTAATTCCATTCCTCTGTTATCTGGTTCCTAAATTCTTATTCAAATATTCCATACGTTTTGTGCACAATCATTTTTCCATCATTACTAAATATTTCTGTCAAAACTTTCAGGATTGTGTGGTTATATTGAGCATAAAGACCAAGTTCTCAAAGCCAACTGGGATTAGTAAAGGCTTTTAAACTCATTTTCATTCTAGTGCTACTGCCCTAAATCTTTGTCAGGTTTCTATTTCTGCTCTGTAAAGAAATCAAAAGTAAACACAATCCTTTGAATGTGACCTGATCAAGAATTGTGGGGATTATAATATTCTCTGTGACTTTTTGATATGATCATTAATTCAACATGCATAGCACTATAAGTTTATAACATACCAAAGCATCAAAAAGATAGCAGCACAGAGACAGAGATAGTAGTGTCATAGTGCCTGAGACCCAGTTTCAATTTTGACTTTGTGAGCCGATTGCGTTGAATTTTGCATGGACCTCCTGTGATCATGTGTGTTTCTCCTGGTGCACTGTTTACTTCCTACATCCCACAGATGTGCAGGTTAGTAGGGTAATTAGCTACTATAAGTTCCTGCTAAGGTGTAGGTGAGTGGTAGAAGCTGGGGGGAGGGAGTGGGCTGGTGGGGCAATCAATAAGAATGTGGGGAGAATGAAAAATGGATTGTAGGATCAGTGCAGATGGATGATTAATTATTTGACTGTCATGGATTTGATGGGCTGAAGAACCTTTCTCCATGCTGCATTTCTCTACCATGCTCCCCAGCAGTATAGACCAATTAACCAGAACAAAACTGAAGGAATCTTAAAGAATAAACATATCCATAGAAATACTACAGCAGTATTTCATTCATTATGTACAAAATATTCCTCTTTGTTATTCTGGCTGAACTAATGAAAGAGAAGGACTGCAATGGATATTTCACATAAAGTGTGTAGTTAATTTTTTAACATATAGGACATATGTGTGTAGTTTTCATCCACAATGGGATTTTACTTTCATTGAAGCAAATAGATAATGATTCACGGTTGAGGCTTGTAAGAATTTTGTAAGTTTTAATGGGCCGTCTCTTATTCATTTAAACTCTAGGGACTACAATATGGAGTACTTAAGTTCTCTTCATAAAGCAACTTAAAGCAAAGCTGGACTCCCTCTTGCTGTAGAAAGAGCAATATTGCTTGTCGTTTCTGAAATCTTACTCCCTTTAGGTAAAGAGGCCAAAACTGTAATCAAGAAAATGGGGTGATGTCACTTCAAGTCCCTGTTTAGTTGCAGTCATGGTGTTTCATGGTTCTCCTGAGCAGATTTTACTTTTCAGTACCACAATCTGAGCTGGAGGGTCAGAATAATTAATGAAGTGACAACAAATGTTCATCTTCATTCAGTTCTTGTTCTTCGACTGCATTTGGCCAGCTTGGACTTCTTAACTGTCTGAAAAAGGAAAGATCTGAGAGCAGGATTGTGTGAATTATGTGACTTCTAAAACCAATTGGCTGCAGCAGTGATAGTTTGGTGCGTTATATTAAAGGGAAGAGTGGTAAAGGCATATGCAATCAATTATTTTGTGTTTTATACTTGTAATTAATTTAGATCACTTTGTAGAGATTTCTTTGCACTTTGACACAAACGATTATTTTTCTGTTGATCAGTGTCAAAAAAGCCAAATTAAATCCATTGTGATTCATTGTTGTAAAACAATAAAACACTGGAACTTCCAAGGTGGGTGAATCTTTTTATAGGCACTGTAGTTAATATTGCAAGGTTAATGTCAACCACAGCCTTTCAGGAAGAGGCACAGTGCACAAATGTAAGAGGGTAGTAGCAAATAGAGCAAAATCAACTGTTTAAGTACAATTAAACGCAGAGTAACCAAACATGAAATGGGGAAGATAATTCACAGTATGTTAGAATTTTACTTGGGTTAGTGATATAGCTAAATTTGATATAAATGCATGCAAGCAAATGACTTGAGTTAGTAGAGACAGAGACATATGAATATGGAAACATAGCTCAAAGAGACAGATTAAATATTCCCATATTCAAAGTGTTTGGGAGAGAAAGGGAGTGACAGAGAGTAAGAAAAGCAGCAGTATTGATTGAAAGGAACATTACAGAGCTGTAGAGGGGGGATGGAGCCGAGAAATTAAAGACAGAATGCTGGAGGAACTCAGCAGGCCAGGCAGCATCTATAGAAAAAAGTACAGTCAACATTTCAGGCTGAAACATTGACTGTACTCTTTTCCAGAGATGCTGCCTGGCCTGCTGAGTTCCTCCAGCATTTTGTGTGTGTGTTGCTCAGAATTCCAGCATCTGCAGATTTTCTCTTGTTTGTGGTGTTAAAGACAGAATCTGTTTGATTAAAGCTAAGAAAAGTGGAGTGAATTTTACATGGCCAAGTCACCAAGTGGGAAAAATATTAAGGAATAATTATGCAGGGAAATTACACAGAAGTACAAATCTATAGGTATAATTTACAGTATAATGGGGAATATGATTATCCCAACACAATGTAGAATAGATGTAGTCTTAACAGAGAAGTAGAAGGGTTCAAAAAGTTTAATGACAATTTCCAGTTGAACAAGGACAGAGGTACAGATATCCAGATCTTGTTCCAGGATTAGATGGGTCATGGTTCAATGGGAAAATATTTATGAAATAGTGATCAGATTCAGATTTGTTTATTGTTCACATATACAGTGAAATCTGTTGTTTTCGTCCACAGTTAACACATCATAATGATGTGCTGGGGGCAGCCTGCAAGTTTTTCTGCACATTCTGTCGCCAACATAGCATATCCACAATGCTCAACAGAACAACACAGAACACAATACAGCGAAACAGAACGCAATAAGTAATAAAGCAACAACAGCAAATCAAGTCCTGCTTCTCCCCACTCCCTAAACACCCATCCATGCATTTACACAGTCCTCCATCTTCAGCTTCCAACAGACTCATAGATTCACAGACTTTGGTTTTCAACGTCCCCAGCAGACTTGCAGAGACTCACTAAACCAGGCTTCTGCAGAATTCTAGATTTCCAATCGACCTTTGGGCTTTGATCTATGGTATTGACTCCAGGACTCATTATAAAATTTAAGTTTGCAGTAGACAAGCAGGAGGAGCAATCCGTAGTAAAATAATGAATTGGAGAGAGTTCAGTTTCAATGAGATGTGAGCAGATTTGACCTACATGAAAAGAAACCAGAAGATGATTAGCAGAACAACAGGCTTCAGAGATTTTTCAGTTACAGTTGAGGCATACGTCCAGGAGAAACAAAGCAAGCAGAAGCAAATCCAAAGTTTTGCACAAAGGAAGACAAAGCGAATAAAAATCTCATATAACATGTTTCAAATACCAAAAGGAGTTAGGTTGGTTCCAAAAGAGTGGAAGTGAAAACTAAAGAGAGAAAGACAAAGAGAAAGTATAAATGTGATGAAAGAAGTGCTGTATTGTAGTAACACGATAGCATATGGTGAAGTGGGCCTATTAAGGATAAAGTGTAAAGTTACACCTGGATACTGAGGCTTTGAATACTTTGCACTTGTCTTCACTAAGGAAAGGGATTCTTCCAAAGGAACAGTGAATACGAAGACAGTTGAGAAACTTGTTACATTAAAAATTAATAGCATGGATATTTCAGAAAAGTTAGCTCAACTTTAAAAGAAGGAAAGTAACTAGACCCAGATGCAATGGATCCAATTATTTTGAAAGGCATACAAGAGGAAACTAACTGTAAACTTTAAATAATCTTTGCATACATGGGTGGTATCAAAAAACTGGAGTGCAGCAAATTGTTCAAAGAACAGGATGTAAACAGGCTAGTAAAATTGTGAGATAAGACTTATGAGGAGATATATTTAGAGAGAAATAGATTATATCCTGGTGTAAGGGATTACAGTTATTCTTTTCATTAAAGAAGTTCAAGGAGTGATATGATAGAATTACATCAAATGAGCAGGATCTAGTCAGATGAATATCAATTTCTGTTGCTGGAAGTATTAGAGACATAAAATAAAGAAAAACATTTGTAAAATGAGGATAAGTGTATTGTGTAGCAGGAATTTGGAATCCACGGTTATGCGGAAACAAATTCTCTTGTAAATTTCAAGAGTGAACTGGATAAAGTCCAGGCAAGGTAAAATTACAAGGTTATAGAGACGGGTTCATGGCACAACTCAGGCTACATCCACACTAGACTGGATAATTTTGAAAAAGCCAGTTTTGCGTAAAAACGACAGGCGTCCACACTATGCGTTTTTGAAAATATCTCTATCCACATTGAAATGGAGATTTCAGTGAATCTCCTCCTCCTGCACATGCACAGGTCACATCTACTGAAAACAAGTGACATGTCTGGTGTCGAATCTCACCGTAAAAGTGCACGTTTGTCCAGTTACAGACTAGAAAAATTTAAAACGACAGACAGCTGTTGGCTCTCGTGCAGGAGAAATTAAAAGTAAAAAAAACAAATACTGGAGCGTACGGAGGCAACTGACAGGCAGTTCACGGACTGATTGACCTGGCTAACGACGAACATTGAAAAACTGACTAACTCTGTTGTATTAATAAAGCACCTTGTTAAATGTATAAAACATGTCTGCATCAGTGTTATCTTGCATTTCCATACAATGTTACAGTAGGCTGTTACACATCTATTGTCAGTTACCCCGTCCACACTGATCTGCCCGAGCAGCATTTTCAAAAATACCCACCCCGGAAAGCGTTTCTGAAAAGCTCCTGTTTCGGGGGATAAAAACACTGTTTTACTGTGGACGGAGGGTAAACAAGAAGAGAAAAAGCTTCGGTTACAGATTTATCCGGCGTTGTGTGGATGTAGCCTAAGGCTTGCAAATAAGCTGTTCAGATGAGGTAAGAACAGAGCAGGTTTAATATTTATTCTTGTTTGAGGACATGATCAATTGTAGCACAGAAGTAGAAAAAGTGAATTTCTCTAACACAGCCAGAATAAACCAAGTGACTTCCTTCTCTGATACAATCATTCTTTGATCCTGTGATCTTCTTGTCCTAACTCTCTGTCTCATCTCTACTATGTCAATATAAGGTGGAAAAGATAAACTGTTATGATAGAAGACCACAATAATTTTCCTTATGTATTGAAGATCTGACCAACTGCTGTGCTCAGTAGAAACTCATTTCACAACTGATTCTCCCCTCACTGTAAAATATTATATCCATTCAGTTATAATATTTCATCAAAATTATAACATGGGTTTGAAGCAAAACAAAACGTATATGAAGTGGATTGTAATGCAACATTTAACATAACACTACCATACTTCATAGTTTACTTCTCCGACCATTTTCCAAATTTGGACATAAAGTTATTCTTAGTAAGCACTTAAATGTGCCTGTCACTTCGATAAAGGTTTGATTATGATTAAGAATAAAATTACATTGTTAGCAGATCCTTAGTGGAATTAAATTAGCAATTTTATTTGTGAGAATTTGCTAAACCCCTCTCCTGTTTCAAGTTACATCAATGGCTGAAACATTTACGTATTCTATATACAAATAGTGTTATCATTTTTAATTATCCAATGACAACTACGAAGGTCACCTGCTCTTTAACTTGATTTGTTCATGGGCTCAGGGTACAACAAAAGCATGCAAGTAAGCTATTCAGATGAGGCAAGAACAGAGCAGATTTATTATTTTTGTTCAGAGAACATGATCAATTGTAGCACTTGGTCAAGCTGAATGCTGTAATTGATTTTGTGATCATCAGAGTTGTGTAAGCACTCCTCCTTGTAACTGAAATATTCCATCAAATAATGACTGGAAGTGAGCAAAAAGCAGAACTTTGTAAGTCCAATGCAATAGAAATAGATTTTGTGCCCTCTATGTCTAATGTTACAGCGACATACTTCCTGCATTAACAATAAATCCTACTTTGGAGAATCTGTGCTTTATTTTTCTGTCCTGCTGTGCAAGGTTACATGTGTAGGTTTGAAATGAACTATTACATCAGTTACCTCTAAAGACTTGATCCTGTACTTTATTGAGAATGAATTGTTCAATAGCTTAATTTGACAGTTGCTCAGCTGTAGGAACTAGAAAGCTGTTTTAATGATGGGGAATAAAGGATCACACCGTTAGGTGTTATATTACAATCGAAAGAAGAGAAATTCTTTATCACAAAGCTGATCTATTGCAAAGGGCACTTCTGGAGTGATTGTTGGTGCTCCCAGACCTTAGCAATGTACATTATTTCTGAATGATTGCTCTGTAAAAAACAATGAGGAGAGAGAAGCAGCCTCAGGTGCTAAATACAAAAATAAATTTAAAATTTATTAAAAATCATTCTTACTACTGAAATCTGTGGAGTTTATATTATAACTTAAATACAAGCACTTTTTAGTTAATCAATAAAACATGAAACCTTGTCATCCTCTGGTGAGTTAAACTAAAAAAAGGAAATTACTTCAGAAATCATGGTTGTATAATTCAGCATAAATTCAAATTCAGTGGATTTTCCTCCTTCTTCTTTCACTAAGGTAGATAATTGGAACAAAACAACCCCACATTGTAAGAAATGCGAAACAGAGACTCCTCTTTTTCCTTTATTAGAGAGAGAGAAAGCCTGTGATATGTCAGATTCTGGGTGAACGAGTAGTCTTTGGGGTGCTGCAAGTCTGTGTTTTTGCTGCACGCTTGAGTGCTCGGTGGAGGGTGCCGATGATTTTTTTTTCAGGTGAGGGAGGGGGATCATTGCTTTGCTGCTGCTTACGTGTGGGGGGGGGTCTGTGGGGTTCTAATATTTAACTGTTAATCATTCTTTGGGGTTTTCATGGATGTTTGCAAAGAAAAAGAATTTCAGGATGTATGTTGTATACATTTCTCTGACATTAGATGTATATTTGAAACCTTTGAACCAGTTTTAAGCTACTCTGTACTCTTTAGTCAGTTCTACTCACCTTTCGTTCAATTTGTCAAAATTGTTAACACTTATGAGTATTAATAAAGCAAAGAAAATCCTAAAAGTTTATAATATCTTAAGAGTTCATTATCTTGTCTGATGGGAACTTTATTGTTTTATAAATGAATGATGTTATCTGGAATGTTGCAACTAGCAATGAACAGCTACACCCTCATGGCTTGTTAAATTTCTGTTGCTTGAGTAAAAGCAGTTGAATATAATCATATAGGTGTATTTTTAGGAAGTTGCTTAGTGTACAGTGTAATTAATCAATCAATCCAAAAGAGCAATGTATTCCCCTCTTTCTTGATTATACAGCACGTTAGAGACAACCAGTACACAAAGACAATGACAAGGTTGTGATATGTGAAAATGTTTGTGTGGGGAGAGTACACGGGTAGTTTTGGTGGTTGAATTAAATGGAAAATTTAACTCTGGGTTGCACTCTGCTTTACAGTTATTTTACATTAAGCCCTGACACAATTACTACCTGATCCATAACTGTAGTAACACACACAGAATGTTGAGAATGAAGCCGCCTGTCATCCTGAGTTCCTCCAGCATTTTGTGTGTGTGTGTGTGTGTGTGTGTGTATGTTGGTCTGAATTTCCAGCATTTGGGGAATCTCTTGTGTCCATTACTATAATATGTGCTGAGGAATGTACTGACGTTATAAATACAATGTAGGCATACAGAGGTAATAGCAGACATGGAAATGTGTACTAGGTAATATAACTATTGATACCAATAGGCCATGATTTGGAGAATAAATTGTTTTTTGATGGATTTGAAAGGTCCTCTGTAATGCACTCAGGTAACAGTGCATCAACTTACATTGATATTGCATCCTTTGCACCTATAACAGTGCACAGAAGTCTCAGTGGTGCACTGTTATTCATTGTAAGGCAATATTAACTTTGAGCAGAACAAAATTCAGCCATTATACAGTACATGACACATGATAGACAAGTGGACTTCAGAACACAATAACCTAGCCTTTACTCAATCATAGGATGACAACTGAATGATAATATTATCCCTCTGCATTCATCTTTATGGCCTTTAGGTTCCATGGTAGCTCTAGACCAAGAGTTCTCAACCATAGACATATACGTAACATCTGTGTAGCACCAGTCTTATCATGTGTGATTAGTGTCAGCCCCAGTGTGTTCAAAGCCTGTGCATCCCAGCTATGTGGAGTACTTCACCATGTCTTCAACCTGAGCCTGAGTCTCCAGAGGGTTCCTGTGCTGTAGAAGACGTCCTGCCTCATTCATATACCGAAGACGCCGCGCCCCAGTGGCTCCAATGACTACAGACTGGTGGCATTGACCTCCCACATCATGAAGACTCTGGAGAGACTTGTTCTGGAGCAGCTCCAATCTATGGTTAAGCCACACTCAGACCCCCTCCAGTTCACCTATCAGCCGTGACTAGGAGTTGAGGATACCATCATCTACCTACTGAACCGTGTCTACGCCCACCTGGACAAGCCAGCGAGCACGGTGAGGGTCATGTTTTTTGACTTCTCCAGTCCGTTCAACACCATCCGCCCTGCTCTGCTGGGTGAGAAGCTGACAGTGATGCAGGTGGATGCTTCCCTGGTGTCATGGATTATTGATTACCTGACTGGCAGACCACAGTACGTGTGCTTGCAACACTGTGTCAGACAGGGTTGTCAGCAGCACTGGGGCTCCACAGGGGATTATCCTGTCTCCCTTTCTCTTCACCATCTACACCTCGGACTTCAACTACAACACAGAGTCTTGCCATCTTCAGAAGTTTTCTGATGACTCTGCTATAGTTGGATGCATCAGCAAGGGAGATGAGGTTGAGTACAGGGCTACGGTGGGAAACTTTGTCACATGGTGCGAGCAGAATCATCTGCAGCTTAATATGAAAAAGACTAAGGAGCTGGGGGTGGACCTGATGAGGACTAAAGCACCGGTGACCCCTGTTTCCATCCAAGGGGTCAGTGTGGACATGGTGGAGGATTACAAATACCTGGGGATACGAATTGACAATAAACTGGACTGGTCAAAGGACACTGAGGCTGTCTACAAGAAGGGTCAGAGCCGTCTCTATTTCCTGAGGAGACTGAGGTCCTTTAACATCTCCTGGACGATGCTGAGGATGTTCGATGAGGCTGTGGTGGCCAGTGTAATCATGATTGCTGTTGTGTGCTGGGGCAGCAGGCTGAGGGTAGCAGACACCAACAGAATCAACAAATTAATTCGTAAGGCCCGTGATGTTGGGGTGGAACTGGACTCTCTGACGGTGGTGTCTGAAAAGAGGATGCTGTCTTGGACAATGCCATCTTGGACAATGACTCCTATCCACTCCATAATGTACTGGTTAGGCACAGGAGTACATTCAGCCAGAGACTCATTCCACCGAGATGCAACACTGAGCGTCATAGGAAGTCATTCCTGCCTGTGGCCATCAAACTTTACAACTCCTCCCTCAGAGTGTCAGACACTCTGAGCCAATAGGCTGGTCCTGGACTTATTTCCACTTGGCATGATTAACTTATTATTTAATTATTTATGGTTTATATCATTTTATTTCTACACTATTCTTGGTTGGTGCAGCTGTAACGAAACCCAGTTTCCCTCGGGATCAATAACATATGTCTGTCTGTCTGTAGTCGTCACACTCTTTAGAGAAAATCAAATTACACTAGCTGCTAATAGGTCATCGGAAGAATCCAGGTATTGGAAGAGGCAGTGAATAGAAACCACACACTTCTAGAAATAAGGCTTTATTTATAAGAAAAAATACAATATGTACAAAATATTTATATGAGCAAGAACAATTCAAAATTCAAACATTCTGTTTAGGTTCCAAATTTTAGATATCAACAAAAGCAAAATTCCTGTTTAGTTAGAATGAGTGATATTCATTAGAATAACCTTTGTTGCTCCAATTTCTCTAACTAATTAGATCTAGTGTTATTCCCTATTTAAAAGTTTACAAACTAAACTTCTCTTGCTACTGATCACTAGTTAGTTAGAAAACTTAATGTAATTCTATTCTCAAGTGTTAGAGTTAACTTCAGTTTCATTTCTAGGCAGTATATCTATAAATTTAAATTCTAATTCAAAAATTGTATATACAAAGTTTAACTCCTTTCACAACAATTCTCTAACATCACTTCTCTTAAACAAAGTACATCTCATCAGTAACTTATTAAAGTCTTTGCCGAAATCATCAGTTCAGAGTAAAGATGCTCACTACTAATTCCACTCTTACCAGTTCGAGTCTTCAGCTTCTAATCGTTGCTGCGTCTCTCTCCTTGTCCATCCTGTGTCCAGCCTGCACACCCCTCCCCTCCCCGCATAGCAAATTTTTTTCAAAATTCTTTTTTTAAAATCCGTAAACCTTGTTTTCATCCCTCTGCAGGTAGAACTTTCTAACATGACAATTTTGGGTTTAATTAACCTGGGTTACATATAACATTAAGCAAGGGGTCCGTGGACCTAGGCTGGAACCCCTGCTCTAGATGGTGTTGGAGAATGACGTTTGGTGCAATGATATCAACATTTGTAAGCCTCTGATAAGTCTAATGAGCAGGTCAGAAGGCAAATTGGCAAAACTACCAATGGGAAGTAGAAATATAGTAGAACAAAGTCTGGAAGCTGAAGGATTGTATTGGGGGGGGCAGAAAAGCGAAGGAACGCTGATGATTGTTAGCTCTTTCATTGAAACATACAGCAAAATACAGTCATTTGTGTCAATGACCAACACAGTCTGAGTTGCTGAGGGCAGTTCGCAGGGGTTGCTAACATACCATGCTCGCAAGTTACTAACCCTAACTCATACTGTACTGCTTTGAAAGTGGGAGGAAAACAGTACCTGGAAGAGTCCCACACAGTCACAAAGAGAGGGTACAAACTCCTCTCAGACATCACAGATACTGTATTAGAGTTATGCTAGCTGCTATGCTGAAGAGAAAGGAACTGGCACAACAATTATACTGAGGACAACATGCAATTATGCCCTATGCACCTTAATGTTATTGACAATAATGAGGAGAAAACTAAAAGCTAAAAACAAAGTCTCTTTGCAGTACTTAAGTGTTTATTCTTGAGTGCAAAGAGAACAGAAAATAAAAGGTGATAAGTTGAGGGTATAGTCAGATGCGTAGAGGTGCCATACTATGGCCATTGCTAAAACATAACTAGTAGAGGGGTAGGAATTACAGCTTGGTATTCTTTGTTGCTGATTTTCATATAGATGAGTGGTGGGGTTAAATAAGAAAAGGTGAAACAACATTAGTTAAGGGAACAATTGGTTAGCATCGGTCTGTCTTGAAGGACAGTGGGTGATGATCATCATCATCACAAGCCTGGGCAGAATGATTTGAGATCCTGAGCTGCCCAGATGTCAAGATTCAATCTCAGCCTCGTCAATGTAGTTCAAAGGAAAGCTAATGAAGCAATTCGTTTGGCACCAGTTTTATTGCAGGAGCTGCCAGAAGGATGTTCAATGACGTCCAGCCGCCTTAGGGGCTCCATTCCAGATTTGTTGTCTGGGTTTACTCCTGTAGCCTTCATCTCTCCCGAGGCTGCCCACAAGGCAGTGGGACTATTTACCCATAGCTGGGGATCTGGTTCACAAGCATGGGGGCATGTCCACACACCGGTGGACCTGCGTGCTACGTGTGCAGGGGCCAGACCTCCTCTCCGCCCTCTGTAGTTCAGCTTGAGTCCAAAAGGAGTTCAGTTTCCATGTGTCACCAGCAAGGAGGGACTACATGAGGCTTGCCGTTGGAGAGGCTATGTTCCGGCAGGGAAGGACTTACACATTCAGCTCTCCTTTTGCAAGATGGTTAGCCAGTGGTAGAAGCTGAAAGTGAGAGCAACAACAATCACAACAATCATTTTGATAACCATCATTTCAGAATGATTTCAGAATCCGGTTTGTTATCACCGGCATGTGTCGTGAAATTTGTGAACTTAGTAGCAGGAGTTCAATGTAATACATAATATAGAAGAAAAAAATGATAATAAATGAATAAATTACAGTATAAATATCTCGAAAAGATAAAAAATTGGCAAAAACAGAAATAATATATATTTAAAAAGTGAGGTAGTGTTCATAGGTACAACATCCATTTAGGAATCTGATGGCAGAGGGGAAGAAGCTGTTCCTGAATCACTGAGTGTGTACCTTCAGGCTTCTGTACCTCCTCCTTCCTGATGGTAACCATGAGAAAAGGCCCTGGGTACTGAAGATCCTTCATAATGGACAGTGCCTTTCTGATACACTGCTCCTTGAAAATGTCCTGGGTACTTTGTAGGTTAATACCCAAAATGGAGCCGACTAAATTTACAATCCTCTGTAACTTTTTTGGTCCAACTTAATAGCCCCCACCCCACACCATACCAGACAGTGATGCAGCCTGTCACAATGCTCTCCACGATAGGTCTATAGAAGTTTTTGAGTGTTTTTGTTGACATACCAAATCTCTTCAAACTCCTAATGAAGATGTAGTCGCTGTCTTGCCTTCTTTACAACTGCATTGATATGTTGGGACCAGGTTAGGTCCTCAGGGATTTTGACACCCAGGAACTTGAAACTTCTCACTCTCTCCACTTCTGATCCCTCTAAAAAGATTGGTATATGTTTCTTCATCCTACCCTTCCTGAAGTCCACAATTAGCTCTTTCGTCTTACTGATGTTGAGTGCCAGGTTGTTGCTGTGACACCACTCCACTACAGAATGATAATGTGCCAGAAAGAGCACCAAATGAGATCAAATACGTTAAATTAAAGGTTCCAAGAGGAGTAATCATATTACAGGCATTGTTCTGTAGATCTCCAAGTATTCAGATGTAGGTGACCAATTATGCAGACAACGTGCATATAAATGCAAAACTAACAGGGAATTGATTAATAAGGGTTTTCAGCTAATCTAATAATAATTATCATGCTAGCAGAGCACTATGTATAGTAGGTGCATAACTGAAAAGTTTTTTAAGTGAACATTTCCCTTCAGTTTGTCAGCCACAAGACAAGAGGTAGTAATAGACTTCGGGAATAAACGTTAAAGGCAAGTGGGAGAGTATCAAGGGAAAGCAACAATTATTTAATTAGGATTTGCACAGACATTGGTAAAGTACTAAAAGGATGGACCAGGAGACAAAGCTCTAAAACTGGGGAAGCTAATTCTACCTGGCTGAGATATGACTTTTCAAAGGAACTAGAAAGTGTCACTTGAAGGCAAATCAATCAGAGCACCAAAAGACTTTCATGGAAGAGAATGAGAGAAAGGATTCAGGGCAAATGCAGTATATCCTTAGTAAAGGCAAAGGAGGAGTTGCTAATACTACAACAACATGGATGTAAAGAGCATACAGAACAGGATAAAGCATTAAAAGGGGAAACTTATGACAGATATTGACACCACAGTATCACATTGCTGCACAAGATCTGGGCAAGAACGCATGATGTAAATAAAACAAAATTAAGAAATAACACACACAGAATGCTGGAGGAACTCAGACGGTCAGGCAGCATCTATTGAAATAAACAGTCAACGTTTCGGGCCGAGGCCCTTCTTCAGGACGGAGAAGGAAGGGGAAAGATGTCAGAAGGATAAGGTGTGGGGACGGTGAGCATACATGAAAAAGATATTGGCTGGTAAATCAAGGCAAACCTTACATATTTGAAACGAGGAAGAAGATAACAGAGAGAACATTAAGACCTATTAGAGATCGAACAGAATGCCTGAGTGTAGAGGTGGAAGCCTGTATAAATTTCTGAATGAATTTCTTCCATCTGCCCTGAATGAAGAAAGTTATTATGGAGACATCAGCATTGAGAAGATTGTGAAAATAGTAAGGCTAGAGTGTGAACTAATGTTACGATGGTACATCTTTAAGAAATAGACAATGACTTAAACTGGATAATATACCCTTAGTCCTTAAAGGATGCAAAGAGAAATTACATAGGTTCATCATTTTGCATGCTCTTTGGCTCCAGGTTTGGTGGCAGACAAACGGAAGCTTGCTGATGTGATGACATTGTCACAAAGGTAAAATGGGATTGAGTAAGCAGTTATAGGCCAATCATTTTAACACCAGCCAACTGCTTAAAAAAAAACAGGAATGAAAGTTTAAATTCGAGGCAATTCACCATAGTCAGCATAGATTTCTATAGGAAGTTAGTGTCAGGCTAACTTAACAAAACACTTTTTAAAGGCAGGAACAATGAGTATAGATGAGGGTAGAACATTTAATGCAGTAGACACTGACTTTAACAAGGCAATTGACAAAGTCCCACATGGCAGATTCTTCATCAAAGAACAACTTTGCAGGTTGATCAAGAAAATAATTCCTCATGAAATTCAGTGGAGTGCAGCATGGATTAAATACATTCTCAACGGCAGAATGCCAAAAGTAATGGTTGATGAGTTTTAGTGACTAGAGTGTAGTATGCATTGGGATTTTTTTGTAATTTATTTTTTATTGAAGTTCATCATCAAACAAACATTTCCTTAAGACGTATTTCAGATATTGTACATATATATCATACAGTCAGGTATGCCACAAATCTCCACATAATATTTATCTGAGGTATACACTTATAGAAAAGAGAGGAAAGAAAGAACAAGTGAAAGGAGAAAACTATGTACAAGTAGGGAGTGATCTTTTTTTTACAACATATTCATTGATTTGTGAGAATAACATCATACCTATAAGGTGTTATGTAGTTAAACCATTTTTCCCAGTATGAATCAAATTGTTCCAACTTATGATTAACAGATGCTGTTATCTTCTCTATTTTGTAAATGTCAATTGTAATTTCCATCCAGGCATTAAAGGTTGGGCTGTCCTGTGATAACCATTTCCTAGTAAAAGTCTTTTTATCAGCCACCAACAGTATATTCATTAAATATTCATCTCTTTTCAACCATTCTTGAGGTATATACCCAAAATATATGGGCATATACCCAAAAGTATGCATTGGGATTCTACAGAGATCATTGTTTAGTGTCCCTAAATGTCATGGTGCAGATAGTGATAGTACGATAAATAAAGATATATATTAGCTTTATTTGTCATGTGTACATTGAAACACGCAATAAAATACATTAACACACACAAAATGCTGGTGGAACACAGAAAGCCAAGCAGCATCTATGGGGAGAAGTGCTGTCGACATTTTGGGCCAAGACCCTTAGTCAGGACTAACCGAAAGGAAAGGTGATAAGAGATTTGAAAGTAGTGGGGGGAGGGGGAAATGCGAAATAAAATACATTGTTTGATTCAAAGCAAATCAGTGATCATTTTGATGGGGTCAGCCCACAAGTGTCACCACACGTCTGGCACTATATCATGACCACACTCACCAGCCTTAACTGTATGCAGGAGGAAATGAGAGCATCTGGAGGAAACCCACATGGTCATAGGGAGAACATACAAACTCTGTGGTGGGAATCAAACACTGATCTTGCAGCTAGTGCTGCAATAGGGTTACACTAACCACTATACTGCCGGGTCATGATAGTGAGGAAAGTTTGATCACTCACACACTGGGCACTACCTTTGCTGAGGCTTTCTCCTCCCTTTAACTGTTCATCACTATCCACAGCTGGATGTGGTAGGACTGAAGAGTTCTGATCTGAACCATTGATTGTGAAAGTTAGCAGTATTCATCTCATGTTGCTTTTGCAGTTTAGCACATGTATGATACCATGTTATTTTTACATACACCTAATCCCAGTATATCCTACTAAACTCTCCTTGAAAGTCTGCTGATGTCCTAGTTGGTAATAATGCAGAATGAAGGAAATATCTAGATATGAGGTCACAAATCATGCTGGTGTTGATAAACCAAAGTGTTTCATAGGCATTTAGTTTTGAGCTGCTAGAACTGTTTTGATCCTACCGTATTTAGCATAGGAATGGTTTCACACAATGTGGGGTGTCCTTAGTAAGAGGACAAGTCGTGGACTTCATTAGGAATGTCAACTGATCACTTAGCCAGATTCATCTGCCACAGTCTGATGGCTGATAATCTCTCTTTATGATTTCCTTTGTAGCTGTCACAGCCTCATTCCGGCAGCTGTGTCCTTTAGAAGCTGACAGGCTTGGTTAGTGATGCTGCAATGAAACCAATATTGGTAAAGGATACTGAAGTTCACATACAGAGCCCTTGCTACTTTTAGTCTTCTTGAAAGTGTTATTCAACATAAAGTGCACCAATTCATAGCTAATGGAGGTTGATGAGCTGGGCCCACTATAGATGTCCATAAAACCATGAGACGTAGGAGCAGAATTAGGCCACTTGACCCATCGAGACTGCTCCGCCATTCAATCATGGCTGATCCTTTTCCCCTCCTCAGCCCCACTCCTCGGCCTTCTCCCCATAATTTTGATGCTGTTTTCAACCTCTGCCTTAAATACACCCAACAACCTGGCCTCCACAAATGACTGCGATAACAAATTCCACAAATACATCACCAGCTGGCTAAAGAAATTTTTCTGCATCTCTCTTTTAAATGGACACCCCTCTATCCTGAGGGTGTGCCCTCTTGTCTTCCACTCCCCCACCATGAGAAAACATCCTTCCCACATCTGCTCTGTTTAGGCCTTTCAACATTCAAATGGTTTCAATGAGAACCCCCCTCATCCTTCTAAATTCCAACAAGTACAGGCCCAGAGCTATCAAACTTTCCTCATATGATAACCCTTTCATTTCTGGAATCATTCTTGTGAACCTCCTCTGAACCCTTTCTAATGCCAGCACATCTTTTCTTAGATAAGGAGCCCATAACTGTTCACAATACTCAAGTTGAGGCCCCGCCAGTGCCTTATAAAGCCTCAGCATCACATCCCTGCTCTTATATTCTAAATCTCTTGAAATGAATTCTAACATTGTATTTGCCTTCCTCACCACTGACTCTACCTGCAAGTTAACCTTTAGGGTGTTCTGCACAAGGACTCCCAAGTCCCTTTGCATCTCAGTTTTTCGGGTTTTCTCCCTATTTAAAAACAGTCTTCACAGTTATTTCTACCAAAGTGCATGGCCATGCATTGTCCATCATTGTATTTCATTTGCCATATTCTCTCCCATTTTCCTAATCTGCCTAAGTCCTTTTGCAACCTTCCTGTTTCCTCAACACTACCTGCCCCTCCACCAATCTTCATACCATCTGCAAATCTGGCAACAAAGCCATCTATTCCATCATTTAAATTGGTATAAAGAAGATGTCCCAACACTGACCCCCGTGGAACACTGGCAGCCAACCAAAAAACGAACCTTTTATTCCCACTCACTGTCTTCTTCCAATCAGCCAATGCTCTAACCATGCTAGTAACTTCCCTGTAATACCATGGGCTCTTAACTTGACAAACAGCTTCATGTATGCCACCTTGTCAAAGGCCTTCTGAGAGTCTAAATATACAACATCCACTGGATCCCCAATGTCTTCCCACTGTCCAATGATTTTTGAAAGATCTTTACTACTGCCTCCACAATCTCTGCTACTACCTCTTTCAGAACTCTGGGGTGCAGTTCATCTGGCCTGAGTGACGTATGACTTATGAGGTCTTCCCACTTCTCTTTGTCATAGTAACTGCACTCATTTCTCTTTCCTCAGATACTTCAACATCTGGCACACTGCTAGTATCTTCCACAATGAAGACTGATGCAAAATACTCATTTAGTTCATCTGCCATCTCCTTGTCCCCCAATATTATTTTTCTGGGCTCACTTTCTAGTGATCCTATATCCACTCTCATCTCTTATTTTTTATATACTTGAAAAACCTTTTTCTATTCACCTTGATATTGTTTGCCAGCTTGCTTTCATATTTCATCGTTTTCCTCCTAATAATAATTTTAGTTGCTTTCTGTAGGTTTTTAAAAGCTTCCCATTCCTCAATCTTCCTGCTAATTTTTGCTTTGGTGTATGCTCTCACTTTTAATTTTACATTAGCTTTGATTTCCTTTGTCAATCACAGCTGTATCCATTTTGCCATTTGAGTATTTCTTTGTATTCTGCACCCTACTTATTTTTCCCAGAAACTCACACCATTGCTGCTCTATTGTCATCCCTGCCAGTGAGCCCACCTAATTTACTTTGGCCAACTCCTCTCTCATACCACTGTAGATTCCTTTACTCTGCTGAATTACTGCTACGTCAGACTTTGCTTGCTCCCTATCAAATTTCAAGTTAATTTCAGTCATTTTGTGATCACTCCCCTCTTTACATTCAGCTCCCTAATTGCCTCCATTTTATTACATAACACCCAATCCAGTATAGCCGATCCCTTAGTAGGCTTAACAACAAACTGCTCTAAAAAGTCATCTTTTAGGCTTTCGACAAATCCCAGCTGCTGTTGGATCCACATCCCAGCTGCTGTTGGGAAGCCTACTGTTGCAGTTTCTTAACTCAACCCACAAGGATTCAACATCTTCTGATCCTGTATCACAGCTTTCTAATGATTTAATGCCATTCTTTACCAGCATAATCATGCTGCCCCCTCTGCCTATCCTCCTATCCTTCCAATATGGTGTGTAAACTTGAACATTCAGCTCCCAACTACAACCAGCCATGATTCAGCGATGGCCACAACATCATACCGGACAATCTATAAAAGTGCAACAAGATCATCCACCTTATTTCTTATTCATTCATTCAGGTGTCTTGCCGTTTGGCGTGGGCGATCATATCTCTCCATCCATCACAGTCCCTGACCCTCTGAATTGTAGTTGTTGCCTCCCCTAATTCTAACCATGATTTTATTCCATCCATCATTTTAATTCTCTCTCTACCTCTGCTTCTTTCTCCTTCCAGCTTTCCAGTTGTAACTAAATGTTCTAATGTCTTACTTCTTATACTCCATGCATTGAGATAACACTTTGAGTGCTGTATTTGTTATTCTTTATGGTTCTGCAACCCCAATGCACTGATACTCACCCTGCCAGCTGCAGTTTTGTCCGATCATCTGCCTGCCTTTCCAAACAGTTTGACTACACGCTATCTTTGTTTTTTTACCATCTGTCCTATCTTGAATCCCTTCACTCCAGTTGCCATTCCCCTGCCAAATTAGTTTCATCGTAAGTTTTATCATTTCCTTATATCATCATAAGGAAAGCATGTGGACAGCTTTACTTTCTTAGAAAATTAAGGAGGTTTGGCTTACAATCTATGATGGCGCCCATAAATGGCAAGACTTTGTGTGCAGTTCTAATGTGATCATCAAATATTTCTGCTTGACTACTACAGCTGAAATCCACAGTCACAGCTGTAGGCACATCAGTAAGCAGCATTATTTTAAGACCATTTGAAAAATCTATTGATACTCAGAACTGACAGACCTAGACCGTAGACTCAGGCCGTGAGCACAGTTCCTCTTTAAGGAAAAGAAAGTGCGGAAGCCGAACCGCTCTACAGGCACTCATAAAATGCTGAGGTGTGAGACCCCACTCCCTGTTGGCCTCAATAATGAAGACCTTAGAACAGGATTGCTGAACCAGAGAGAGATCAGGGACTGCTGTGTACTTTGCTTCATGGAAATATTGTTATTCCTTGCCACTTTAGATGCAGTCCTAAAGACCGATGGATTTACCATTATTGGCAAAGAGAGCTCAGCTCAGTCTTTTAAAAGTAGACAAGTTGGAGCATGTTTTACGATGAACTCATCATAGTGCACAGACATAATGGATCTATCTTAATCCTGCTCACCTAACTTGGAACATCTAGCATTCAAATGTTATCCATTTTATCTGCTGAGAGAGCTTTCTGCCATCATTTTGGTAGAGGTGACCTCTGTTTCCATCCAAGGGGTCAGTGTGGACATGATGGAGGATTACAAATACCTGGGGATACGAATTGACAATAAACTGGACTGGTCAAAGAACACAGATGTTGTCTACAAGAAGGGTCAGAGCTGTCTCTATTTCCTCAGGAGATTGAGGTTCTTTAACATCTGCCGGACGATGCTGAGGATGTTCTACGAGGCTGTGGTGGCCAGTGCTATCATGTTTGCTGTTGTGTGTTGGGGCAGCAGGCTGAGGGTAGCAGACACCAACAGAATCAACAAACTAACTCAACAAGCCAACATCGGGCAGGCTCTGGAGGAGCTGAGGACGGTAATCTGCAGCTCACTCTGATGCCTTCCTATTATTGCAATCGATTTCAACCAGGCCAGCTTGAAGATGTCTCTGAACAGCTGCCATCAACCTATCACTTGTGGAATCAGAGGAGCCAACACACTTGACCACAGGAACATAAGAAGCTGCCAAGGGTAGTGGAACCTGCCCAATGCACCATGAGTACAACACTCCCCACCATTAGTGTTGTTTACAGAGGGCATGTACTGAAGATATCACCAATCCCCACCACCTTGGCGATGCCATCTACTATCAGGCAAAAATTACAGGAACCTGAAGCTCCACACCACCAGGTTCAAGAACAGCTTCTTCTCTTCAACCATTTGTTCTTGACCATCTGGCAAAACTCTAATTGTGTTCTTTCTTTTAAAAAGTGTGTATAATTTATGTTTAATTTGTTTTCTTGTGAATTCCACTTATACAATGCTACATGGTTGTAATGCTACTGAAAATAAATTTTACCTTGCACCCATGCATACATGTGTTGGTGTATACGATAAAAAAAAACCCTCAACTTTGACCTTAATGGCAGTAATCAGGGAGGTTTACATGCCTGTATTTAGCCTAATCTCATGAGGCTTAATTAAGTTTAATGTTGTGGACTTCCATGACTATTTCCTCCTACTGTATAGCATATGCCACAAACTCTGGCCAAAATACTCTATTCCTGAGACAGGACCCACCCAGTGATCATGATGGAGGAATCTGGCATAAAGGGCTGATCTAGAAGTAAATTCATTAAACTGTTTGATTAATCTGTGGAACAACTGTCCCCAGATGACTATGAGGGGAGGGATTTTGCTATGTCAGTTTCTGAATCGATGCCAGGTTGCTTGCCTAGTTTTATTTGTGTTCTATTTTATCATAGGCCAAGCCTGTGATTCGGGACACAGATTCTGCAGTCACCCAAGTCCCCGACTCTATTCACTCTTATTGTAATACATTAATCCTGTTGGTCCCAAATTTCTGTTTCCCCCATTGAACTTAGTGGCTGCAGACCAAATCCCAAATCCTCTGGCTATTTTTTCTGCCATCTTAGATATTCCCCAATTTTGATTCTCCCCTGGCCCTCCCGAACATTCATGCAGCCACATCCAGTGCTGATCCCTATATGCCCTTCCTTCTACAGCATAAGGCCAGTATTGACCCTGATCCCTTCTCTCTAATGATCAGAATCAGGATTATTATCACTGGCATGCATTTTGATTTTTTTTTTAACTTAGCAGCAGCAGTTCAAAACAATACACAATATAGAAGAAAAGAAGAAAAATAAATAAATACATTACAATATGCGTATATTGAATAGATTAAAATCATGCAAAAACAGAAATAATATAGAGTAAAAAAAGTGAGGCAATGTTCACAGGTTCAATGTTAATATACCAAATCTCAGTCCTCAGAGATCTTGATACCCAGGAACTTGAAACTGCTCATTCTCTCCACTTCTGATCCCTCTATGAGGATTTGTATCTGTTTCTCTGTCTTTCCCTTCCTGAAGTCCGCAATCAGCTCTTTCGTCTTACTGACATTGAGTGCAAGGTTGTTGCTGCGGGACCACTCCACTAGTTGGCATATTTTGATCTTGTACGCCCTCTCATCTCCATCTAAGATTCTGCCGACAATGGTTGTATTGTCAGCAAATTTATAGATTGTATTGGAGCTACGCCTAGCTATGAGTCATGCGTATAGAGAGAGTAGAGCAGTGGGCTAATGATGATCCGCAATCCAATGTCAGTCCATGACCTCCTCGACTGTCACGATAAGGCCACACTGAATTTGAAGGAGGAACATCTTATATTCTCTCAGGGTAGCCTCCAACCTGATGGCATGAACAGCGATTTCTTGAACTTCCAATTGTGCCCCCTCCACCCTTCATCATTCCCCATTCCCTTTTATCTCCCTCACTATATCTCCTTACCTGCCCATTACCACCGGCTAGTGCTCCTCTCCCCCTTTTCTTTTTTCCGTGGCCTTCTGTCCTCGCCTATCCGATTCCCCCTTCTCCAGCCTTGTACGTCCTTCACCAATCAACTTCCCAGCTCTTTACTTCACCCCTCACCCCTCCCAGTTTCAACTATCACCTTGTTTCTCCCTCCCCTCCTCCCAATTTCTAACTCTGACTCCTCATCTTTTTCCCTCTCCAGTCCTGATGAAGGGTCTCAGCCCAAAACGTCAACTGTAATGAAAATATTTGCAGCACTTGGTTGGTTATACAATGCAAACTGGAATGTTGCTAACACTACTTTGTCATGCCCATTCAAAACTTTCTTCAGGATAGGTCAGAATTTCAAGCCATGGATGCATTCCCTGAAGATGTTGTAGCACCAACAATTACTCCTTCATAGAACAGATATAAATTCATCATGGCTGAAAGACCATAGTGCCCCTGGCCTCTGTTCAATGGAGTTTTGCTTCTAGGTTAAATCAGAAGTATTGGAGGATGTTTGATTTTTCTCAAGTATGTTTAGCAGCTTTCAGAGAAAGTGATTTAAGTCTCACTGCTTAACTGAAGCATTAATTATTTAGGTGAGTAGGCTGGCCAGATAACAAGTGTGAAAAATCAGGGATGTTGTTTGGAGTAGGGGTTGTTGTATTTACAGTACAACTTAACAAAAAGGCATAGAAATGTGAAATTAAACTTAACCAACATGTGGAAAATTTTATTTGTGCAACTGATGTAGAATGTGTCGAGAAAGATAGGTAGAAAGGCAGTAGTCTGTCTGCTTGTAACTTGGCCAAGAAATATTTCTTTGAACTCTCTGTTTCATAATGAGAGCTCAGTGAATAAGGGGCATTCTGCAAAGGACTCATTGTGGGACTCATTTTCACCAATAACTATTTTGTATGAATAACAAAATCTGTTCACATTCTCAGCATGGTCTCATCAAAATGTGTAAACCTTCCTCTGTGCCACTTGGAATTCATTGCTAAAAATGTTGGAACCCCTCCCTGTTTCTCTATTCTATACTCATTATCTCCATGGAAACCCACCCCCGCCTCAAACTCCTGTCCCTGAGAAGTAACATCGAACCTGTGTTCAGAGATGCTGTCTGCATCTTTTCATTAATAAGCTGAACAGGATAATTTTCAGCTTGTCCAAACATTTTATTTAGTCATGGTGTGCAGGGAAATCCATGAACATTTGTGGGTGGATGTCCTGCATCAACTGTCTGAAAGGATCTACTGGCCTCGGCAAGTTCACCAGATTTATGAAACTTTCACAGGACCTGGCTCAGGAATTATTCCCCCAGGGAAGGGTATGAGAAGCCAAGGAACGGGGAAGGGGTCATCCTTTGCCTCTCTCCTTTCTCGGAATCTTTTCTTTTAATTAAGCCCCTGCCAGGGCTCCAGATTCTTGCTATTCTGTGGAATGGAAGGAACAACCAGAAGCTCTGTTTCACTACAGCAAATGGATGAGCAGCAGCTCCAGGGAGATGCTTGCCATGGCAATAGGTGTAAAAGATCTGCAGCAGTAGCAGAGGTTTTTCACACAATCCCACTTTTTTAACAAATCATTGTGTCTAAATCCATGCTGGACTTTGTAAAGCAGAAGCAGTTATTCAGTGCAGACATTGTTAGCTGAATGCTCGAGCCACTTGAGAATAAAAGTATTCTATTCCTTCAGAGATTGGAGTTATTAGATGCTTTTCTTAAAATCTCCCTGACATTGAATGACAATTGTCAATATAAATTTATTATCAAAGCACAAATATGTCACCACATGCAACCCTGAGATTAATTTTCTTGTGGGCATTCACAATAAATACAAAAAATCCAGTAGAATCTTTTCCAATGAAAGGCTGGACAAACAACCTATGTGCAGAAGACAACAAACTGTGCAAATACTACAAAAAAAACAAAAAAGAAATAATAATAATAATAATAATAACAATCATCATCATAAAGAAACAGTAAATATCTTGTACATAAGATGATGATGTCCTTGAAAATGAGTCCAAAGGTTGTGGTAATAGTTCAGTGACGAGGGCAAGTGAAGTTGAATGAAGTTATCCTGCACATTACATTCTACACTGCAAACAAGATACCTTCACTGGACACTGATCATCTCAAATGATCCAAGAGCAAGTGTGAAAAATGTGGAAAAAAAAGGTCCAACATTGCTTTGATGGTGATTTTGGAAAAAGACCTTCATATCCAGATAAATCCAATATTATCAGAACATTTCATTACTCCATGTTTGAGGGAAGCACCAATGCTAAGTTAAGATTTTAAGCTGAGTTCCCATCTACTCTTTGGTGAGTATGGAAGATCCCGTAGCCTATGAGCTGGGCAGCAGCTCTGACTAATATTTATTTATTAATCAACATAATTAAAGCAGGATATTCATACATAGTTAGATTAATTGAAGTAGGCTGGCATATCCCTTATAAAATAATAGTGGCTTGACTTCAAAGTTACATAACTAGATATAAATTATGGTTGGCCACCCTGAAAGGAATATGAAAGAATTAGGATGATATGAGAATGCAACAAAGTAAATAAGATGTCAATGAAATGTATTGATCACAACAGCCCACCTTTTCACGTATAGGACACTGCTTTATGTCAGACAATATGTAGTTGTGTTTGGAATAGGGTTTGAATATGCAAGCTTCTGACTCTGTTCGCAACAGTCTGACATCAGAGCAGCAGCATTTGTTGCCAAAATTCACAAAAGGGAAATGTTAGCTGAACGCTAGAGCCACTTGAGAATAAAAGTATTCTATTCCTTCAGAGATTGGAGTTATTAGATGCTTTTCTTAAAATCTCCCTGACATTGAATGACAATTGTCAATATAAATTTATTATCAAAGCACAAATATGTCACCACATGTAACCCTGAGATTAATTTTCTTGTGGGCATTCACAATAAATACAAAAAATCCAATAGAATCAATGAAAGGATGGACAAACAACCTATGTACAGAAGACAACAAACTGTGCAAATACTACAAAAAAAAAGAAATAATAATAATCATCATCATCATCATAAAGAAACAGTAAATATCTTGTACATAAGATGATGAAGTCCTTAAAAATGAGTCCAAAGGTTGTGGTAATAGTTCAGTGACGAGGGCAAGTGAAGTTGAATGAAGTTATCCCCTCTGGTTCAACAGCCTGATGCTTGATGGGATAATAACTGTTCCAGAACCTGTGGTTAAGGGGCCTGAGGCTCTTGTACCTTCTTCCTGATGACAGCATCTAGAAGAGAGGATGGTCTGGATGGTAGGGGTCCTTGATGTTGCACAGCAGTTTGTATGGATGCACTCATTAGTGGGAAGCGCTTTGCCCATGATGGACTGGGCTGCATCCACTTTTCTGTGACATTTCTGTTCAAGAGCATTGATGTTTCCATACCAGACCATGAAGACACCAGTTAATCTACTCTCCTCTGCACATCTATAGAAGTCTGGTGAGGTTTTAGATAACATGCTGAATATATGCAAATTTATAAGAAAGTAGAGGCACTGCAGAATTTCTGCATAATACCACTTATGTGCTGGACCCAGGACAAATACTCTGAAAAGATAACACTGAGGAATTTAAAGCTGATGACCAAGTTCACCTCTGATCTTCCAATGAGCATGAACTTATGGATCTCCAGTTTCCTTCTCCTGAAGTAAATAATCATCTCCTTGGTTTTAAGACCATAATGCCATAAGATATAGAATCAGAATTAGGCCCTTTGGTCCATTGAGCCTGCTTTATCATTTAATCATGGTTTATCCAATTTTTTCTCTCAGCCCCAATCTCCTGCTTTCTCCCTGTATCCCTTCATGCCCTATCAAGAATCTATCAAGTTTTGCCTTAAATATACATAAAGACTTAGTTTTCACAGCTGTCTGTGGCAAAGAGTTCAACAGCTCCCTGTGGCAAAGAATTCCACACATTCACCACCCCCTGGCTAAAGAAATTCCTCCTCTACTCCGTTCTAAAAAGACGCCCCTCTGTTCTAACATTGAGTGAGAATTCAAAGATGAGAAAATCTGCAGATGCTGGAAATCCAAGCAAAACGCACAAAATGCTGGAGGAAAACAGTGGACATTTCAAGCTGAGATCCTTCATCAGGACAGCTGAAGGGTGTTTGGCCCGAAATATCGATTTACTCTTTTCCATAGATGCTGTCTGGCCTGTTGAGTCCCTCCAGCATTTTGTGTGTGTTGCCTGACTGAAAGTTTGTTGCTGAGGCACCACTCATCCAGATTTTCACTCTCCTTCCTATATGCTGATTCATTACCACCTTTGATTTAGCCAATAACGGCAGTATCATCAGCAAACTTAAATATTGGACTAGATCTGCGCTTGGGTTTGTGAAAGTTATGTTAAGGCAAGGATAGCCTGGGGCAGTTGTAGTCAAGTGAGACCTTTGAAGTGAGACCACTAAAGACACCTCTGCTGACTACAGAAGGGATAAGCTGGGTTGACCGTGGCAATGTGTGGTCAAGCTTGACAAGTGAGCCCTCTCCAGTGAGGCTTTTCTGAACATGATGTTCCTGTACACAATAGGGAGTGCTAGAGACAAATGAGATTATAGAAGGATGGGAAAAATACCCAGCAACTAAGGCTCCTAGGTCTTTACTAACCTTACGATATCATTGACTACCTGCTCAAAGCTTTGATTGAATATTAGCACCACTATTGTGCTTACTAACTTGTAATTATCGTTGGCTGTCTGCTTAAAGTTTTGATTAACTTTAACATCTCTATTGTGAATGCTGATTGATCTTGTGGTTAAGTAATTCAAACGTATCCGTAACTGATCAGAGAATTCCGTTCTAAAAGAGCAGTTTTCCGTTCAGACTTCAGAACAATGTTGGTAACAGGAGCCATGCTGTCCTCCTTGTCCACAAGTGAAATAAAAAATAATGCTTGCGTTGTAAAAGTGCATGTATTCTGGGTCCAGTTATTCTAGTTCTTTTAGTTATTTTATTTAATTATCAGTGATGACAGTTACTTCAACTACCTCACAGTCAAAGTATAAAGCAAATCAAGCTGGGTGTTAAGTACACAGCTTTGTAGTGCACCAATGCTATTGGAGATCGTGGAGGAGATGTTGTTGCCAATCCAAACTGACTGGGGTCTACAAGGGAGGAAATTGAGGATCCAATTGCACAAGGAGGTATTGAGACCAAACTCTTAAAAGCTTATTGATTAGTTTTGAGGATTGATAGTATTGAATGTCAAACTGTAGTCAATGAAGAGCATACTGATGTATGCATCTTTGCTGACTAGATGTTCCAGGATTGAGTAAAGAGCCAATAATCCAGCATCTGCTGTTGATTTGTTGTGATGACACAGATATAGTAAGTTTATAATCATTTAAGATGCACTTTATTTATCTGTAGCTATGGCAAATCCTTGCAAAGTCAATCTGAAGACAAGTGTTCTGTGCTCAAAAATTTAGGCCTCATGAATCCCAAGTATCTTTTCCAATAGCTATTTTTATATTTTGTTCTTGCACCTTCTGCATGACATTCTCACATTTCTGCATTCAAACACAACTCCATATATGGAGAATTTAATGAGGTTGTCCTTTCATCAATAACTTCAGTTTTAACAAGATCTTTTGCTGCAAAATAGTCTTTTTTTCTCTCTTTTTTTTTACTTTAATATTATTGTAGTGTTCTCGCTCAGGTGTAAAAGAACTCTGAACTAAACACCGAGGTAAACCGTAGTCAGTGAAGACAGGATCGCAGTAAGATTAACCGTTTACTGTTCACTCTTCCATATTAACGTAAGGTAAAAACTGTTAATAAACAATACAAAATATATACAGTATTTGTTTCCTTCTTGGTATCACATTTACATCGTAAAAACTTGCAAAAGTAAAACTACAACAACTATATTATATTAAAGTGCAACATACAGTCAGAATCTACCTACGCCATTGACTGCTTTAAATACACTTCAACATAAACTATCCACAATTCTTTAAATAACGAAAACATAAACCTTATCAACCATCATTACTTTTAACAGAATCAGCGTTAACATTCTTAATTCAACATATCGATTATCTCATGAACTTACGGCGTTGCTTCACTAATGTTTCTAGTGCATAGAAAGAAAATTTTTCTTGTGCTGATCCTGCACATGTGAGCCCCCTCCTTCCTGTTTCTCCAAACCGGTATTTTCCCACAAGACGTGGCGAAACCGGGTGTGACGTCATCGCATGCCGCGATATATCACAGACAACGAATTTACTTTAAACAATCATAACTTTAACTAGAAAACGATAACAAACAAACTACTAAAGCGAAAATATAATGAACTAAACAAATGCCATAAAGGCAACACACTTGACCTTCGTAGGGTCACAATGAACATAATACAAACTTCAATCTCTAAATCAGTCCTTAGGTAGAAGTAGAATGACTTCTGTAACTCTCCTTTGGTGAATTTTCACATCACCTTGGTCAGAAGTTTTCAGCTCAACCTTCCTGACATGTCCATCCCTGCTAGGGAATGTGACAGTGATTCTGGCCATTGGCCAGCTGTTGCGGGCGATTTGCTTGTCCCTGAGCAGGACTAAATCTCCAACTTGAAAATTCCTGCAGGGTTCTGTCCACTTTTGTCTGTGTTGCAACAAAGGTAGATATTCCTGTCTCCAATGAGACCAGAACCGATTTGCCAGAGCCTGGACCTGTCTCCATTGCTTTGTGTACAAATGCTTATCAGAGAAGTCCCCTGGTGGAGGGGAAGATCCTGCCTTCTGCGTAAGGAGCATTGATGGCGAGAGTATGAAGGGGTTTTCCAGGTCAGAAGACACAGGTAGGAGTGGTCGTGCATTTATAATGGCTGCGTCCTCTGCCATTAGTGTGCACAGTACTTCGTGGGTCAGTCGGGTACATTGCTGCAGAAACATTGAATTCAGGATCCTTCTGGCGATACCAATCATCCGCTCCCATGCGCCTCCCATGTGAGAGGCGTGTGGTGTGTTAAACTCCCAGTTGCATCCCTGCTGATTGAGGTACTTTTGCACCATTTTGTCCATCCCCAGCTCCTTTGATGCTCCAACAAAGTTTGTGCCGCAATCAGACCTTAACTGTTTTGCAGGGCCTCTTAGCGCAAAGAAGCGCCTGAGAGCGTTAATGTAGCTGGATGTATCCACAGATTTGATGACCTCAGTGTGTACCGCTCTTGAACTCATGCAGCTAAACATGATGGCCCACCGCTTGCACTCTGCTTGTCCTCCTCTGGTGTGTCTCGTAGTGATAATCCAGGGACCAAATATGTTGAGCCCCATATATGTAAAAGGAGGGTAGGCTTCGAGGCATTCTGGTCGGAGGTCCGCCATACATTGAGCTTCCAACTTGCCTCGCAGTTTCCTGTAGGTTACACATTTATGAAGTACTGAATTGATCACAAGATCCACAGTCCCACTGCCCTTATTGCTCCTTCCGTCAGGTGACGGCCCTGATACTTTACCTGTTCATGCTGATGGCGAGTGAGCAGTCAGGACACATGGATGTCTTTGTGCAGGATTACTGGACTCTTTTCTGCAGCTGGAAGTTGGGAGTGTATTAACCGGCCTCCAATGCAGATGATATCGTTCTTCAGGATCGGGCTGAATTTCCTCAAAGGGCTGTCCTTTGGTATTGGTTTATTAACTTGGAGAGCTGAAAACTCCCCGGCAAAAGCCGCTCTTTGAGTTGCTTTAAAGATGACGTCCTTTGCCTGGGCCAATTCGTCCACAGTGTGAGGTAAGTTACATTTGTGCCGTAAGAAATGGAGGAAATTGTGATGGTCCTCCTGTACTAAGAAGCAATGGGACATCTGCTGGATGTCCACTAAGATTGCGACCTTCTCCTTCCAGAAGCGCAGCAGGACCCTGAGAAGGGTATTGTTAAGGTCGGGGCCTGTAAGGAGCACGTCATTAAGGGAGACACCAGCGCACTGAGCACTGGAGTCAAAGACCACCCTGATCTGATTAGGCTTTTGTGGGTGGTAAACCTCAAATGGTGGGAGGTACCAGCACTCCTCGCCTTCCCTCAGTGGCGGTGCTACTTCAGCATGTCCATTAGTGAAGATCTTCTCCATAAATTCTATGTATTGTTGCTGCATCTCAGGTTTCCTTTTCAGGGTTTTTTGCAAGGACGTGAACCGCTTGACTGCCTGCTCTTTGTTGTTTGGCAAGCACTGGCGTGGTTCTCTGAAAGGTAGTGGGGCGACCCAATTATTTGCTTCATCTCTGAAGACCTTGGTGTCCATTATTTTTAAGAAAATGGCGTCTTGAGCTGATGGAGCAAGTTTATTATCATGCTCAGTTTGAGCAAAGACTGACTGACCCAGCGTCTTGTCAGTGACTTTACATTTGTTAAAGCCTTGTCGTTCTTCCTTGATACACATGAAACTTGTGCAGGGTTGAAAAATTGAATGGTGGCCGCTCTCTAGCACATTGGTCTTGAGTGTGCGAACCGTCGGTTTGTGTACTTTGCCAAGGCACACCTCTCCTATCACCACCCAGCCCAGATCCAGGCATTGCGCAAAGGGGGCATTGTGTGGTCCATTGACCTGCTGCCTAACCTTGTGCACCTGGAGAACATCTCTTCCAAATAGCAGGAGTATTTCTGCTTTTGGATCCAGTTCTGGGATGTGCTTGGCAATGTGGTGGCGATGTGGCTGGTGTAGCACCGCACTTGGCATCGGGATCTCAGTGCGGTTATTCAAAATTTCATTGCACTCAAAGAGAGGAGGGAGACAGATGACAACTTTACCATCCAGGGACTCGAGCTGGAAGCCTTCTGCCTTCCTTCCATAAGTTTCCACGCTGCCTGAGCAAGTTCTAAGATAGTATGGGAACTGATTACTCTCAATGTTGAACAAGTCACAGAGCTCTGGTCTGACTAGTGAGTGATTGCTCTGATCATCCAGAATTATGTAGGCTTTGATGGCCTTGTCTTTGGCTCCCTTATCGTACACCTTAGTGAGGCAGATCTTTGAACAAGAACGGCTTGACTGAGCTTGACCACAAACTTCTGTGCAGATCAAGCTGACAACAGTTGGCCTGGAGTGAGCCTCTCCCTCCCTGCCGTCCTGTTGTGAGAGTAAAGGAGCGTTGTCAGTTTGGGGTAATGGACCGGGATGCATGGCCCCATCATGATTAGTACTATTACATTCCAGGCACTTCACGGAGATCGTACACTCTCTAGCAAGGTGAGAGGTAGAGGAACAGCATTTAAAACATTTTTTTCTCCTTGAGAAGGGCCATTCTCTCTTCAAGGGGTTTTTCCCTAAATGTTCTGCATTTTTTGAGGGGGTGCGGTTTGTTATGCAATGGACAATTCTTGCTAGGTTCATTGTTAGTTGTAAAGACTTCAGTCTTAAGCACTGAGACAGGTGTATTAATGTTGAAATTATTCAAAGTGGATTTAACTGGCTTGGTGTAAATTGTACTGCTACCTGGACTCATGAAGCTAGGGTCTTTTCACTTCTTCGCCTCCTTGCACACAAACCTAATGAAATACTCAAAGGGAGGAAATTGACCATCGTTCTCTTCCTTGTACTCTGAGCCAACAGCCACCCACCTTTCCTGCAGCCCAAATAGAAGTTTGTTCATGATCTGTCTAATCCCGTATGAAGTATCTAGGTATAATAGACCAGTTAAATAGCCGTCTTCTTTGGCACCTTGAATCTCCATGAGTAAATCTCTGAGCTCTCTTAACTTAGTGTGGTCCTTGGCTGACACCTTAGGAAAATTTTCCAGACATCAGAATAGTGCCGCTTCAATAATTTCAGGGGCCGCATAGCACTCCCAAAGTCTCTCCCATGCTTTGCGTAAGGCTTGCTTGGGGTTGTTAATGTACACTGAACGTATGCGTCTCACCTGTTCGCATGATTCTTTTCCCAGCCATTTTGCCATAAGATCCAACTCTAGGGTTGCTCCAAGCTGGACTCTGTGGATAGTGTTGGCGAATGTGGAGTACCATGCATGGTAATTTTCAGGTTTATCATCGAACTGGTATAGTCCTGGAGTGACGAGATCTCGTCATGCTAAATACTGTGCCATGGGTTCAACTGCAAGTGGCATGCGGCCTGGGGGAATATGTCAGCGGGTATATGACTGAGGGCGTACATCTGTTATGGAATTTGCTGTTCTGAATTCAGCCTTTGCCTCCCTTCTCGCCAAATCTGGTAAGTTTGGTGTCGAGAAGTATTTGTCATCAACCCTTTCATTCTTGAATTCATCGCGGAGTTGCAAGGGTAAATTGTCTTCCTCGGATGGATCTGATGCCATTGGGCCTCTCTGAGACTCCTCATGAAATGGGGCTTTAGTGTATAAGTATGGAGAGGAAGAACGAATCTTCAAGTCTATTTGAGATCGGACATAGTCGCTTGTGCGTTCCAATCTGATCTTTTCTGAAGTAGATTTTATGTCAACCAGATCATGCATTTTGTATTAACTATGCTTCCACCCTGGCAGCTTCTGTTTCTCGGTGTAGAGTCAGCACTTCTAACTCTGACGCTATCCTTACCCTTTCCAACTGGTTTTTGGCTTCTCTGGCAGCCGCTTCCTTCTGGTTTTCTGTTTTTCTGGCAGCTGCTTTCTTCTGGTTTTCTGTTTTTCTAGCATCCGCTTCCATTTTCAATTTTGCTTCTTGTTCAGCGTAGAACGCTCGCACCTTGGCAGCTTCTGCCTTAGCTCTTGCATGGGCAGCCTTACCTGATGATGCCCTACTGCCCCTGTCGCTGGATGGCAACGACTTGATGCTGGATCAAGTTGTCATTGCAGCACTTGAAACACCTGATAATGCCACCTTTTCACTGTAGTGTTCTCGCTCAGGTGTAAAAGAACTCTGAACTAAACACTGAGGTAAACTGTAGTCAATGAAGACAGGATCGCAGTAAGATTAACCGTTTACTGTTCACTCTTCCACATTAACGTTTGGTGAAAACTGTTGATAAAACAATACAAAATATATACAGTATTTGTTTCCTTCTTGATAACACATTTACATTGTAAATACTTGCAAAAGTAAAACTACAACAACTATATTATATTAAAGTGAAACATACAGTCAGAATCTACCTACGCCATTGACTGCTTTAAATACTCTTCAACATAAACTATCAGCAACTCTTTAAATAACAAAAACATAAACCTTATCAACCGTCATTACTTTTAACAGAATCAGCGTTAACATTTTTAATTCAACATATCGATTATCTCATGAACTTACGGTGTTGCTTCACTAATGTTTCTAGTGTGTAGAAAGACAAATTTTCTTGCGCTGATCCTGCACATGTGAGCCCCCTCCTTCCCGTTCCTCCAAACCGGTATTTTCCCACAAGACGCGGCGAAACCGGGTGTGACGTCATCGCATGCCGCGATATATCACAGACAACGAATTTACTTTAAACAATCTTAACTTTAACTAGAAAATGATAACAAACGAATTACTGAAGTGAAAATATAATAAACTATACAAATGCATTAAAGGCAACACAATTAGTTTTATGCTTCTTCCACCAAGTGGTCCTTCTGATTATAAGTCTCTAGCATAACATACTGTTCATTTTAAACAAAAATATTTATAGTATCTCTTTCTGCAGATAGCAGCTATTAATAACTGATTGAAGTATTCTGTAGTCGATGAGGCACATCTTTTAATTGGCTACATTAAACTCTTCAACATATTAAGACCAGGCTTAGTTCAACAAACTAGTTGTCAAGCCAGTTAAGTGAGTTCCTTACTTAATAGGTAATGGTTGGCAGTACTATAATGCCGAGCAGTGCTCAGCAGTCAGAATTCTATGGGCAGCAGACCCAGCGATGCTGATCTGACCTAAATTGCTCATCCGATTTAGCAGCAGACGCACCTGGTATGAGAGGATGCAGAAACTCGGCAAAAGTGCTGGGGTACTAGTGATGCTGAGCACTAACCTGACCAAACTGGTGGTACTTGCACTTTTCAACATCCCCTCTCTAGAAAATGAAATGGACCCACTGAGACTGAGAACAAATGCACAAAAAGAGATGAGAAGCTGCTACGTTCTGGACTTCACCAAAACAAGGCTGAACAACAACACGCCTGTCACAGTATTTCAACTCAACAGGATGATTCTGGTCCTTCTAGGGAAAGCCAAGGGAGCTGGAATCTATGTGTATGTACACTATCAAAGTTCGGTGCACAAATTTATCTGTACTTAGCAGCCACTATTCTGGGGAAATTAAGCATCTTAATTATTTTTAACAGAATCAGCATTAACATTTTTAATTCAACATATCGATTATCTCATGAACTTACGGCGTTGCTTCACTAATGTTTCTAGTGCGTAGAAAGAAAACTTTTCTTGCGCTGATCCTGCACATGTGAGCCCCCTCCTTCCCGTTCCTCCAAATCGGTATTTTCCCACTAGCATCTTAATTAAAGGCCAGCCACATTACCTGCTCAGGAAGTTTCCTGTTGTATTCATCCTCAAGTGCTTATGCCAGGGAAGTACTGGGAGAAATTTACAGTACCATTTGAGCACTACAAAGCAGTCATCTGAATGGTCACTTCCAATTGTAAGAGACTTCAATCATGTTAACCTGCAAGACATTCCATCTAAATTCCACCAACATGTCATCATGGCCACGAGGGGAACAAACTGACTGGATCATGTTTATATAAACAGATACAGTACTTATAAAACCATCCCATGAGCTCTGACCATTTCTCCATACATTAATCCCAGCATACTAATCACTGCTGAAAATGGAGAAACCAGTCAAGAGGATCATGACTGTAAGGCCTAATGAAGCCATCTCTATACTTCAGGACAGTTTTAACCAGATGTTCAAGGAGGTTGCCACAAACAGCATAGAGCCAAACCTTAAGGAATATGTCTCATCTGTCATTGGCTGCATCAGCGAATGTGCAGACGACGTTGATACCTCAAGAACAGTCATTTCATGGCCCACCCGGAAGTCCTGTCTAAGTGCTGAGGTGTGCTTCCTACTAAAATGTTGCCTTCAAGCATGGTGACAGAACAGCTCTCGAAGCAGCCAGGTGAAAACTCATCTTCAGCTTCAAGAGGGTAAAGACTGTCTGCTCAGAAAAGAATTCAATAACACCTGTCAGATAATGACAACAACATTCTTGGCTGGACATCAAGGACATTACTGACTACACAAGCAAAAACAATGTTGACCTTACCAGTGACGTCTCTCTCCCTGATGCTCTATAGACATTACAATGCATGCAACACAATACCGGCCACAATAGCCACCCCCTCCCAGGTAAACATCCTCTATTTGTAAAAGCAGCGGACATGAGAAGGACTCTGCAGAGAGTCAATCCCTGTATGGCGGCTGGGCCAGACAATATCCCAGGCCCAATATTTAGGGAATGTGCACATCAGCTCACTGATGTCTTCATCCACATTTTCAACACTTCACTTGTTGGCTGCTATCTTCACATACTTCAAATCAGCCACCATCATCCCTGTGACAAAGAACTCCAAACCTTCAGAACTATGTGACTACTGCACTGGCATGGACACCAGTGATCATGAAGTGCTTGAATGGAAGATAATGGTACATATCAAAACTTGCATTCCTGTCTCATTGGACGCTCACCAATATGCTTACTGACAGAAATGTTCTACAACAGATACCACAACATCTGTCATGTACCTGGCCCTGACACATCTAGAAAGCAAGGACACTTATGTCACAATGTTGTTTCTGGATTTCATTTTGGCATTCAACACTATTGTTCCACAGACCTCGGTGAACAAACTCCTACTCCTCAGTTTAAGTACCCCACTGTGCAACTGGGTGTTGGATTTTCTAATAAACAGTTCTCAGAAAGTCAGAATGCACAACCGCTGCTCCCTCCACATCATCCTCAACACGGTGCTGTGTGTTGACCCTTTGCTGTATGCTCTGCCCACTCATGACTGCTCAGCTTTATACCTAAGCAATCATACCTTTGACATAACAGTGGTGGAGCTCATCACCAGCAATGATGAGACGGCATGCAGAGAGGAGGTGGAAGAACTTGATGCCTAGTTCTAGGCAAATAACTGCTTCCTTAATGTCACAAGACAAAGGAGAGACCTTTCAGCTTCAGAAGAACTCACATCAGTCACATCCCCTTTATTGATGCCACAGCAGTTTCAGACTCCTGGAAGTGTCCATCTCACACAAACTCTCATGGTCCCAGAACACTTCCTACGCAGTCAAGAAAGCTCACCAATGTCTCTACTTCCTGAGGAAGCTGAAGAGAGCTGGACTTTGCACATCCATACTCATGTCATTCGACAGATATGCAAGAGAGAGCATCCTATCAAATTGCATCACTGCTTGGTATGGAAAGTGCACTGCTGTGGACAGGAAGCTTCTATGATGGGTAGTCAGATCTGCCCAAAGCACTGATGCCAGCCTACCCAATAAAAAAAGGACAGATATACAGAGAGGTGCTGGAAAAGGGTCAGTTGCATTGTGAAGGATCCCACTCTCTCCGCACATGGATGAGACCTTTCGTCGGCCCGAAACGTTGACTGCTCACTTCCACGGATGCTGCCCGACCTGCTGAGTTCCTCCGGCTTGTTTGTACGTGTTGCTTTGACCACAGCATCTGCAGTGTACTTTGTGTTTTCAAAAACAGTTACTTTCTCCAAGCAGTAAGGCTGATCAACACCTCCACTTACTAGTTGTACCACTGCTTTATTATTTCCCGTCAGTCACCTTATGTACAGCTGAACGTCGCTTTCTGGAGGTACAGTCAATCTATGTATATAAGCAATTTATATTTATTGTGTGTTTTTAAATTATTATTGTTGTGTTCTTTATCTTCTGTGTCTTTTTTTTGTGCAGCATCGGATCCAGGGTAATAATTATTTTGTTCTCCTTACACTTGTTTACAGGAAATGACATTAAGCAATTTTGAATCATAAAATTAAACCAATTGCACTGGCTGACTTGAAACAACTGGATTAACCCTTGGCGTACAGAGACACCACTCTATTTTATTTCATATTTATATGGTTCTCTTGAACAATTTATGAAGGTTCCTGATATATTGTGTGAGGAAAGACTGCAGTATGGCACACTAGTTATTTAGGGTGGATTAAAAAAATCCTGAAGCCAAATCTAATAATATGGGACACTTATTGAATTTCCTTCCCCAAAGAGTCTTGAAGTTCTAGAATACATTTCCTGCAGGTGGAATCAGATATGCCAAGGACATTCAAAAGTCATTGGTTGAGTATTGGTGTTGGTTGATTATTGCCACATGCAGCAACATAAAGCGAGAAGCTTGTCTTATGCACTGTTTATACAGATCAAATCACTGTAAAATGCATTTATTTGGAATGAGGTAAAAAATAACAATGAAAAACAAAATGTAAAAGCTACTGGAAGAGTTCAGTTCAGATAAACGATAAAGTGCAAGATCATAACAAGGTAGACTGTGAGGCCAGGAGACCATTTTAATGTACAAGAGGTCCATTTAGGTGTCTGATAATAGGGGGATAGAAGCTATCCATGAGCCTGGCTGTATGTGCTTTCAGGCTTTTGTATTTTTCTGCCTGAACGGAGAGGGAAGAGAGCGTATCCAGGGTGGGTGGGGATTAGGATTATGCTTACTGCTTTACTGAGGCAGAAAGAAGTATAGACTGTGTCAACAGAGGGGAAGTCAGCTTGTGTGATGTGCTGAGCTGTGTTTACAATCCTCCGCAGTTCCTTGCAGTCACATGCAGAGCAGTGGCATTACCATGCCGTTATGCATCCACACAGAATGGTGCATCGATTGTAAGTAATAATTGTTGATTAATTTAATATATTAACATTTATCCTAATTAATTTAAGATTAAAGAAAACACATAAGTAGGAAATCCGAAAGGCTAAAGGTGTGAGGATCCTCTAACAGACAAGGTGAAAAAGGGCTTCCACACATACATTAAGGGGCAAAACTGGTCCTCTTGAAGTTCAGGGTGATCTCTGCACAGAGCTGTAAGAGATGTGGGAAATCATAAATGATTTTTTTTGCATCTGTATTTTCTTGGGGAAACAGACACAGCCCATTGAAGTGAGGCACACAACTATGAGGTCATGGACCGTATAAAGGAGGAGGAGGTGCTTGCTATTTTGAGAGTAGATAAATATCCAGGGCCTCACAAGATATTACATCATGTCTTGTGGTAGGGTAAATTACAGAGATATTTAAAATATCCTTAGTCAAGGTTGAGGTCTGGAGGATTGGAGGATAGCCAATGTTGTTCCATTGTTTAAGGGAGGCTGTATGAAGAGGTGGGAAATTATAGGCTGTTGAACCTGACATCAGTAAGCTTTTAAAAGTTATCTAAGGGACCAGATAGATATGCATTTTGATAGGCAGGGCTGATAGGGGATAGCCAATATCGCTTTATGTATGGTAGGTCATGCCTAATCAATCTTATAGAGTTTTCTTTCTGGACAGGAAAGTTAATGAAGGAAAAACAATGGATGCTGTTGTCTACATAGACTATAGGAAGGTCAAGGAATGACCTTCAAGGAATGGTCCTTCAAGGAATGTTGCTCACTTGGTATTCAAGATGAAATAGTAAATTGGGTTAGCTATTGTCATCATAGAAGGAGCCAGAGAACTGTTGTAGATGGTTGCCTCTCTCACTGAAGGCCTGTGATTGGTTGTGTGCCGCAAGGATCAGTGCTGGGTTTGTTGTTGTTCTTCATCTATATCAATGGTCTGGATGATATTGTGGTAAACTGGTCCAGCAAATTTGCAGATGATACTGAGACTGGGGGTGTAACGGACAAGGTGAATGCTATCAAAGCTTGCAGCTGAAAAAGTAGGCTAAAAAAAATGGCAGATGGAATTGAAATTCAGGATCAAGTATAATTTTCATTCAACCATACATAAATACTCAAATATACATCAGAACAAAGAAGTGTTACTCCAGGTCAAGGTGCAAAACACAGCACCAACAGTCATACACAGCATAAAGCACATATCCAGTAGCATATATAAGATAGCAATAAAATACAGTCACACAAAAAAATATAGTCCAAGTTCTTGAGCCCACAGTCAAACACAATGTAGCTTGTCTTCTGCCAAGCGAACACTGTAGATCAGAACAGGTACCTCTGGCACCCAGTAGAAGCACACTGACTCCAACACCTCTCTCCTGGATGGATGCAACAGGTGACAGCACGGCCTGAGGCCTAGTCCTTGCTATGACCAAGGCCATGGGCTCCTCCGCCCATTTGCCAATAAACCAATGAATCAGACTTGCAGCATTTCAATTTACCAATGTCCAACAGGGTCTTGTGATCACGAGAAAAGCAATTAAGACAATCACTCACTGTTAGACTGCACACTGTCTTCACGCACCGACACTTCTCTTAAACAGTCGGCAGCATGGTCTGCACCAAGCCCAGCCCCTTCAGTTTCTCCGTCAATGAGCAACTGGCTTACGGGGTAGACCTGCAGTACTTTAAGTCATTAATGTCCAGTGGGGTCTTGCCATCATTAAAAATATGTTTAATAAAAAACAACATCTTTGATTGGCCTTGTAAAAGCCACTGCAGCTAATTGTGCCACCACCTTAATGTAGACAAGCATGAGATGTTGCACTTTGGGAGGACAAAGCAGGTAGGACTTGCACAGTGAGTGGTAGGGCACTGTGGAGTGCAGTAGAACGGAGGGATCTGGAAATACAGATCCAATTTTCCTTGAAAATGGTGTCACAGTTAGATAGCATTGTAAAGAGAGCTTTGGGCATGCTGGCCTTCATAAATCAAAGCACTGAGTACAGGAGTTGAGATGTTATATGTTGAAGTCATATAAGACGATGGTGAGGCATCATTTAGACTATTGCATGTAGTTCAGGTCACCTACCTACATGAAAGATGTAAATAAGATTGAAAGAGTGCAGACAATTTACAAGCATGTTGCCATGACTTGAGGACCTGAGCTATAGGGAAAGGTTGGGATAAAGATTAGGACTTTATTCCCTAGAGCACAGTAGAATGAGTGGAGATTTGATAAAGGTATAACAATTATAAGGGAAATAGATAGGGTAAATGCACTGAGTTAGGTGATACTAGTAGAAGAGCTCATGGATTAAGAGTGAAGGTTGAAATGTTTAAGGGGATCATGAGGGGGAACTTCTTCAGCAGGTGCTAAGGGTGGAAGCAGATTTGACTGCAACATTTCAGAGGAATTTGGATGGATGGGGTGTGAAGAGATATGGTCTGGGTACAGGTCGATGGGACTAGGCAGTAAAACAGTTCGGCACAGACTAGGTGTGGTGAAGGTCTTGTTTTGTTCTGCAGTGTTTTATGACTTTAATGCATGAAGCACTATGATGTTACTGTACAAGTTACAGGTCAAGTGCTGGAAAATTGAATCAAATTAAATTAATGTCCAGAATGACATGATGGGCTGAAGGGCCAGCTTTCCTGCTATATAACTCTACAGCTTCATCACCCTCTTCTCACCCTCTCTTTGCAAGGAACTTCTGGTTTGATGGGGAACCCCTTGGCAGATAATGTGCTGCAACAACACCTTTAAGTTTTATTTCATTCCGAATTAATTTTTATCTTAATGGGAGTTTTGAGATGGTTGTATTCACTTTATCTTCTTTTTGTCAGAGTGATTAAACATGCAATCTTTACACTAATATCTTTAAATATTTTCAAATATGAGAGATGATTATTTCAATGAATACTGTAAATCTTGGTTTGCAATGTTGTTGCTTGCTTCAATTGTTTGCATGATTTGTGTTTCCTTTCCCCTTTCTCTTGTGCTTCGGATGTTAGTCTTTTATTTTGTTTTAATTAGGTTCTTTCAAGGTTCTTGCTTTGTGGCTACATGTAAGCAAACAAAACTCAAGGTTGTATAATTTAAATATGCTTTGATAACAAATATACTTTGAATCTTTGAACCTTGAAAATGAAAATTGTTAAATTATTGGTTTTTATATTCCACATGCTTTTGAATCTGAATTGTATGCCAGTTTTAACCACCGATATACCCAATCATCACCTTGAAACATTGCATTCTGATCTTGATTAGCTCTGGGTGTCAAAACGTTCAGATATGTCCCAAGTGTGGAGAGAGAGACACTGAAGCGTGTGAACGGTTCACTGATTTTAATGAGAACTGTTGCAGAACTTAAAGGAAAAGAAAAACAATAAATGTTAGGCCAACAGGGCTGTTAAATAAACTCTCACACTGAAATTTAAATGCAAATACTGTGGCTGGAAACAATCATTAAATACTAAATGAGTACTGCTCCCTTACAGCATCTTTTGAAACAGTAGTCTTCTTTTCCAGACAAGGATGAGGGTAAGCAGGGAGCATAAATGTTGCTGTGGTTTTGGTCAAATTCTGGCCAGACTAGAACAAAAAGAAGGGAATTAAATACCACCATACTGCAACACAGATGTGTAATCTACATTCTCATGTGTGCGATTGTTGAATCTGTCTCACAGCCTGCCTGCGCAAGTGCATAGACCCTGCAGCAAAGTTGTTGTGATACTGGAAAGTATAATTGATTCAAATTCCAAAGAGGGTAGAATATCATTGACATACTTCCCTTATGATATCAATTTATTCTGAATTGCTACATAAATGTTGATTGAAGTGTGCCTACAAATTCAAGTTCAATTTTATTGTCATTTCAATTGTATACTTGTATGCTGCCAAATAAAGCGTTTTACAAGACCAAGGTGCGCAGCACAGTACATATAGCTCAAGCACCATACATGAATTAATATTATCACAAATAAGTTAAGAAATAATAGGTGCATGTACAAAGTAAGTTTAAAAAGTAAACAGTATAATGCTACTACCACTTCATACGTGATGAGACCTGGGTGGTCGCAGGGAGTTTAGTAGGCTTACGGCCTGGGAAAAGAAGCTGTTTCCCATCCTAACTCTCCTTGTCTTAATGTGGTGTTACCTTCTGCCTGATGATAGGGGATCAAGGTTATTGTTGGACAGATGTGAAATATCATTGACAATGTTGAGGGTGCTGCGTATGCAGAGCTCCTGGTAAATATCTGTTGACTTCCATACGGGTACGTATCACAAATGAGTAAGAATTGATTCCAAGCTGGTGGTATTTAATCCTGTGAGCCCTCAGCCTTGACTGGACACTTTTCAAAAGACAAAGCTTCACACTTCACTGTAAAGATTGAGCAAGAGCATGGATGGAAAATGTGCAACTGACATTCATGAAGTAATTTGAAAAGCAGTATGACTGGGATTTGAGGCACAACTAAACAGTTCCAATCCAGAATGAATAATGATAAGGAACCCTTTAGAAAAATATATTCAGCCTATACCCAAAGCAAATGGATACCTCCTTAAAGAAAATCTACATTATACATTCCCTGTCCCTAACCCACACACTCTGTCTGTTCAACAGTTATTTTCAATTAATACAAAAACAATGAAAGATATATTATTTACAGACATCTCTGGAATTTTAATAATTCCTATTATCAGTTACACCATGAATTTGCTCTATGTGTTCGACAGAATTTCAGAGCCATTTCATTAACTAATGCAAACTTTTCTCAGACCAGCTCTGGTCCATACTGAAATACTCCATCTCAGTGTCACCTTTTGACATGCTCTTCCCCAACACCAACAATACCGAACATAGGAATATTTTTAACTGAGTGTACATCACACTTTAACAGGGCTATTAAAACAAAAACTTCATGCCATTTTAAAAGTTTCTTCATCCAGGCAATTAATCTGATTGATCATTCTAGTTAGCCCTCCCCCAACCCTCTCTACCTGTTGTCTCGGGCACTGTAAACACTTTAAACCACTTTTTCATAATGCTGTTTACATTGTAAACACATTCTGATATTACTTTTTAATTCCATAACTGTCCTTTAGCCTCCACCTTTATTTTTTATGTAACTCTTTATTCTTAATTGTTGGATGTTATTTTTTAGCATGTCATGCCAACACGCCACAGAATATTCCTAATAGATGTAAATGTATATGGCGAATAAAGTTGATCCTTGCTCCTTGTTCCAAGCCTGATATCTCTGATTGAAACTCCATGCTGCTTGGTAGTGTCTGGTGATGGATAGTATTGCTCTGAACTGTACACAACTGTATTACAAATCACAGTAGGGATGGTAGTGTGCTAGGAGAGGAAGCATTAGTTGCAGACTTGATAATTACCTTTCTGTAGATAGGCTAACATTTTAGTGCTGTTAATCAAAAGTAATTAACTCAATGCAAATACCCACTTCTTACAAATACAGTGGACTCCTGTTAACTGGGGTACTTTAGGAGCAGTGCCTTTTGGCCCAATTAAGCAGCTGCCTTAGTTAGCTGAAGTTTCATGGAAATAGTTAAAAGGTATAAAAACATGAACTACTGTTTAAATGAGTAACAAATTACCTATTTAAATAAAATACTGAACAAATTAGAACATCACCAATGCTACTAATGTACTATAAAGCTCTGCATTTGTTCCTAATAATTATCGACTGAGGAATTCATCCAGTGTACACTGCCGTGTTCTTTTGATTGACTGTAAATGAAGATCAGTGCAGATAGTGGACTGCCTTCAAACAGTGCTTTCAATGATCGCATCCTCCAAATGCTGTTTTGAATGGTAACATTCAACATGATGGTTGATACCTTCAAATTCTTTGTAGGTCCAAACTTGTTGAAATAGTGAAATTGTTTCATTTTCACTCCCAGCCATTGTTGGCACCACCACACCTGAATGCTTGAAACCACAGTGAGCAAAATAGTTCTGAATTGTCTCACTATTTATTTCTCACCAACTATCAGTGACCAAACCACTGCTTTGTAAACACAACTACATGCAACTACTGCTATTTAAAAACAGTTCACTCTAAACATGGCAACACACAAAAAATGCTGGAGGAACTCAGCAGTCCAGGCAGCATCTATGGAAAAGAGTACAGTCAATGATTCAGGCCAAGACCTTTCATCAGGATGCATGAAGGCTCTTGGCCCAAAAACTGTTGATTGTACTCTTTTCCATAAATGCTGCCCAGCCTACTGAGTTCCTCCAGCATTTTGTGTGTGTTGCTTGGATTTCTAACACCTGCATATTTTCTCTTGTTTATTGTTGAACTCTAAATATGGTGTCTACAGTCAAGGGCATGCAACTGACTCTAGTTAGAAACTGTTCAGTAACAGACTCCTGTCCCAATTAGTTGGCACTGTATCCCAAATAAACAAAGGGAATCCCAATTAACCGGAATCCAGTGAATATATAAAAAAATCATATTACACATGTCTCTTTCAAACTTAGTCCGATAATAAACAGTTACATCCCTGAGATATACTTTGGCTTGGATTTCCACAGCTTGCAAGAAATATTTTTCTCAACAAGCTTCTGACTCCTTTATATCCAGACTTCATTAACTTAGTTTCAGAATAGACAGTGCTGCTCATCCCCAGATGCCCGTGGGAAGCTGCAAGTGAAGATATCCCATAATGCTATTAGGCAAGGAGTTCCACAATTTAGACTCATTGTCAATAAAAGACTGACAATATATTTTCAAGTCAGGATGGAGGATGACTTGGAGAGGAATTTGCAGGTGGTGATAACTCGATGCATCTACTACTCTTATCGTTCTCAGTAGTAGAGGTTGAGGACATTTGACAAGTTGTTGTAGTAGCCTGGATGAATAACTGTAGTGTATGTTGTAGATGGTACAACTCTGCAGCTGCCAGGTGCTGTTCGGAGAAAAAGGTGATGTTTAGCGTGATTGTTGTGGTGATGATCAAGCAGGTTGGATTATCCAATATGATGTAAACCTCTAAATGATGATGGAACTACAACCATTATTGTTGACCCAAACCCCCTCAGCCTTGGGGGTCACCACCACAGTATACCCACCCTCTTGAAGCTATGGAGCCTGTGTGGATGGTCCAGTTAAGTTTCTGGTCAATGGTGACCCCCAAAGTTGAGGGGGTTTGAGTCAACAGTGATAATGCCATTGAACAGCAAGGGTAGATAGTTAGATGTTCTGACGTTGGACAGACTTATTGCCTGCCACTTCTGTGGTGGTAATGTAACTTCTCAGCCTATAATATAAACTAGTCTTGGTGTTACACAATGTATTCACAAGCTGTTTCATGTGTTGTGGAGCTGGAAATAGAACAAAACACTGTGTAATAATTCAGTGTCTGATCATCATAAGGCAACAAATCCCCATTTGTGATCTTATGATTATCAGTGACTGAACATAGAAGCTACCTCCTTCAGTTGTTTCTCATTAATTTGCTCTTTGCCTTGTCTTCTTATGATGCTCTTAACAAGGAACTGATCCACTCTACCCCATCCTGATTCCTTCCACTTAGCACTGGTGACATTGTTGTCCAGTCAGTCTGGCTCTCAGTGTAAAGAACATGTGCGTCAATGATGGTAGCTACAACAAATGCATTGGATGCAACAACAGGCTGGTCCTGCCCTTCTTCTCCTATCTCTGCCCTAAAGTATCTGCACTTACTCTCCAGCATTAAATAATAGTTACAACAACAAAACATGAGAAAAATAATTTTCTATTTCCAAAAAATATATTAGCTCCTACTAAAACTGGAAGTTATAGTCTGTTGTTTGCTTGAATCCTTCTGTTAAAGCTCTGTGGATTAATGGTGTAACCTACAACGTAAAATTGTAAAAAAAATATTGGTGATCATATGTGTTTAACATTGGGACATAAATTGTAATCAAAGATAACTGAAAAATGTTAATACTGGGATTAATTGAAATTACTTATTTTCTCCAACAGTTTAAGCACTCCAATATTTATCAGTCCCTCATATGTAGCTGAACTTCATTAATTCTTTCTTGTTGATGTTAAATGATTATAACTTTTGTACAAAATAATTGGTAGGTATTGGATATTGAATGGATATTACACTGGTATTGACAAAGAATTCCTTTTGAATAGATCTGTAAAGTGAATGGGATTGTGTGTATTAATTAGTCAATGAGAAAGGATGTCAGTAAAAGGGCAGGCAGAATTTTGCCAGTTAATACCAGAACTGTTGGAGATCAGCTGTTTAATCATTAATAAGTCTCAATCTTCTGCCCATGCTCTGTCGAATGCAGAAGTGCCAGACCAATGACAGATTGGGGACACTGGTTCACAGTCTGCTCTGCAGTTGGATTGCTGGCCTGATTTAGATTTGATACAGAATCCAAGGTTTTCCTAATTTCAGTGAGAAATGGAATGGCTTTAAATTTAGTGGCATGAAGGTCATACATTTGTTAAGATTACATCACTTTCAGGTTTTGATAAATTTTGAGCATTTTACTTTAAAAATACTTATTTTTGATCTATTTTCTTTTGATATTTGGATATTTCTGATTGGAACGTCCTTTTTTATGTTACATTGGAGGAGAAAAATCATTTAGTAAATAATGTTCTTTCTGTAATCACATAATACAATAAGGATAACATTATAGACTGATCTTAGCAGTAAATAAGTATTTATAAAAATTCATTTTGAAGGGAATTGAACATTTTTGATCTGTCAGATGCATAGTATAAATGGCATTTTTAAATATCCTACTCACATAACAATCGTTCAAGTATAAGATTGACAGGAGGAATTGCATGGCTATGTAGTCTAATTGTAGACTTTCAAGTGATCCATTTTCACTGGGGTTTGGCAGATCTATATTTCACCAAATCAATAAGGTTAAATAGCTGATTTGAGCTTAATATTGGTAGCATCGTTTGCTACATGGCTAATGTCAATGTCATGTCAATATAAAGATTACCACTGCACAACAAATACTCTTTATTGTTTTTGCAAGACACTTAAAGCCAATATACAATAAGAAAACAGTATCAATACCTTACAAACAAGGCTAGCCCTACAGTACGCAAACCTATAAACATTACTTCCAAGTAATCATAAAAATTGGTTTACTTTAAAATTTAAATTTATTAAGCTCCAAATTATCTAATTTTATGTCCTTTCTAGGTATTGTAAACTATTCAAAAATATCAATAATTTATAATAGCAGTTACCAACAAAAATAAGACTTAAATCATGATACTATAATTAGCAATATAATACATTTATCAAGACAGCAATTTCAAGAGCAAACTTAATTATGACAGATCTCTTATTTGTAAAATGAAATGCCATGTACATATCATGTACATATACAGCATTATAATAAAGGGTGGCAATTATTTGTATGGTAATTGATACAAGTACTTGGGTTACACTGCTTTATAATTGTGGACCGGGCTGTTTATTCAAATGTCGGATCTGCATAAATGAATAAATGAATAACTCACTCCATCTTTGAAAGGAAGTTAAGCTTTCATGGCAACCTGTGATGTAGCTTTATATTCCTGTCTAGTTATTACCATGCATTATAAGAGGCAAAGCCAATTTCCAATCATTACTATATAATTAGTCTGTGTTATTATAATAAAGCATGGGTTAAACCAATTTAGCTCATCACAAAATGGAAGGATCTCCATTAATTTTAAATTCATTCGGGAAAGAAGACTTCTGTGTCTTACTTACTCTCCAGAATGTCATGCATGACTGGAAAGAATATTGAATGCCGATCGGTTGTCTCTTGATTTGTTGGTCATTCTGACCATGGTTATTAAATTAGTCAATATTTTGGCCATACTTTCCATTATTAAGAATTCTTCACACACTCAATGTTCAAACAAATCAATATTGTCAGGTGAGTCAGTGTAGAATCCAGGAAAGGAGATGCACACAACTCTGGGCTGAGTCAACTCTGATCTCTGTTCATCAAGCTTAATCTTTCTTGCAGAACCCCAATCCTTGAAACTTATCTTAATTGCTAAACAAAAGCCAAACTAGATAAGTTGCCATTACAATCAGAATCAGTTTTATTATCACTGACATATTTGTGTTGAGAAATTTGTTGTTCTGTGGTAGCACTACAGAGCAAGACATAAAAATAACTACATTACAATAAATAAATGCATGATAATAGATAAATAAACAAACAATTGATTAAATACTGCAAAAAAAGGAACAGTGAGACAGTGTTCATGGGTTCATGGGCTGTTCGGAAACCTGATGACAGAGAGGGAGAAGCTGTTCCTAAAACATTGAGTGTGAGACAATCTCTTTGTACCTTGAGTCCAATGGTAGTAATGAGAAGAAGGCATTCCCCAGATGGTAAGGGTCTTTAAAGATGGATGCTGCCTTCTTGAGGCATGGCCTTTTGAAGATGTCATCAATGGTGGGGAGGTCTATGCCCATATTGGAAGAGCCTACAACTTTCTCCAACCTCTTTCAACACTGAGTTTTGGAGCCTCCAAATAGTGATAATACGAGCCAGAATGTTGATGCAACCATTAAGAACGCTCTACACATCTGTAGAAATTTGCAAGAATCCTTGGTGACATAGCAAATCTCCTCAAACTCCAAATGAAGTATAACCACTGGTATACCTCCTTGTGATTGCATCAATGTGTTTGAACCAGAAAAATGAAGCTGTTCACTGTTTCCACTGCTGACCACTCAATGAGGACTGGCAGGTGTTCTCCAGACTTTCAGTTCCTGAAGGCCACAGTCAACTCCTTAGTCTTGCTTTTGTTGACTGTAAGGTTGATTTGTGACATGTTTCATCCAGCTGACCTATTTCAATCCTGTATGCCTTCTTGTCTCCATCTGAGATTCTGACAACAGTGGTGGTGTCTTTGGCAAATTTGTAGAATTGTGCCAGGCCATGCAGCTGTGAATGCAGAGAAACTAGAAAAGTCGACTAAGCTCACACCCTTGACATGTGTCTGTATTGATTAGCAGTGAAGAGGGAATATCAGCACCGATCCAGACTGACTGTGGTTTCCCAACGTGGAAATTAAGGATTCAGTTGAAGAGGAGGTACAGAGGCCCATGTTTTGAAGATTGTTGATTAGTAGTGAGGGGATGATGGTATTGAACTTGATCAGCAAGTCTGTGGAGCACTGTCTACCAAAGAGGCTATAAAAGAAGTTCCCAAGTCATAACACACGTATGAATCAGGAGACCCACTGCTATTGAAGTCCAGGACTGGGCGTTAAAATCAGATGATCCAAACTTTTACAAGAAAACAAGATAAGAACCTCATAAAGTCCTTAGTGAATGCAGACCAACCACCATTTGTGGCAAGACCTACATGCTAAAACAAATTACAAATTGTCAGCAGCAGCATATCTCTTCCTGATTAACTCAGTGCACTCTATGCATCTATTAAACAGAGGAGAATGAAATGACATCACCCACACCATTAGCCATCAATACATCTGAACCCACAGTCACCGTCACAGATGTCATATCAGTCCTCCAAAGCATGAACACACAGAAAACATCTGGCCTGGGTAGCAATCCTGGCCATGTCCTCAGATCCTGCAGGGGATTTGAAGACATGTTTAGCCTCTCCCTACTTCAATCTGAGATTTCCACCTGCTTTAAGGAGACCACTATCATCCCAGTACCCAAGAAAAGTAAGGTAGCAATGCCATAATGCCTGGTAGCTCTGACATTCACTATAATGAGTACTTTAAGAGGCTGGTCATGGCACACCTCAACTCCAGTCCAGTCTCCTGGATAACCTAGAACCACAGCAAATCTACGGGCAAAACACATCCACAGCGTTTACCAGTCCCCTGGCATTACACTCATCGCTGGAGCATCTAGGTAGTAAAAAAATGTGTGTGTGTGTGTGTGTGTGTGTGTGTGTGTTAGAATATTACTTATTGACTATAAATCTATTGACTATAGATCCAACTTCAACACTATAATTCCAAGCAAACTCATCTCACACACTCTCAAACCTGGGAGACTCAATACTTCCCATTTGCAATCGGATCCTTCACTCCCTGACTAACAGACCACAACTGGTAAGGATAGGAAGCAACATTTCTTCCATGATTATCAGGACTGTTGCCCGACAAAGCTGCATCCTCAGTCCCCTACTCTGCTCCCTACACCCTCATAGATATGTAGCTAGATGCTGTTCCAACACCATAAACAAGATTGCAGATGATATGACCATAGTGGACTGAAGCACAAGTAACAATGAGGAGGAAGAGAACTTAGTGACATCATTTTATGACGACAACCTTTTCCTCAATGTTAGCAATGTGCAGAAAGCTTCAAGTTCCTAGGAGTAAACATCACTGGCAACTTGACTGATTCAAACCATATTGATGTCATAGTTAAGAAGGCCCAGTACTTCTATTTTCTCAGGAGGCTAAATAAACTTTTCATGTCTCCTTTGACCCTCACTAATTTGTATCAATGCACCATGGCAATAATCCTATTTGGATGCATAAATACTGATATGGCAACTGCACTGCAAAACACCACAAAAAACAATGGACAGTTGTGGACACAGCTCAGAACATAACAGAAACCAACACCCTCTCCATGGACACCGTCTACACTTCTCATTGCCTTGGTAAAGCAACCAGCATAATTAAAGCTGGAATCCATCTTCACATTCTTGTTTCTCCACCTTCTGTCAGTGAATTATCCACTTATGACCATCTGACCCAAAACCTATCTTCACTGTACATTGTGAAGATCATGAATGCTTAATACTTTGTACTGTTACATACCCCGTAACTGGGTCACTTACCAGCAAAGATAGAGAGGTCCATTGAAGTCTGATGGTACTATCTTTAACAGTATTTATTGGTAAAAATACACAAAAATAATATCAATGCAAACATGCAGATAATATACGTCATCAATACTAACTCTAAGAGTGCGGGTATAACAATAATCAATAAGAAATAGCTCTATCGTTGTCTAGGGGATAATGTATTGTCCGATGGAAATATCAAAGTCACTTAGTTCATTCGGGCTGCAGTCTTTGGTTGGAATCAAGAAAGAGACTTTTAAACTTGCCTGCTTTTCCTTTTTATGATGTCGATCCTTCGAGAGTTCCGTTTTTGTAGTCGTCCTTTAGCTAAGCCGTTCCGTGGAAAACTCGTCATCTGGGCAAGGATGGACACACACACGAGTCACCACCGGCTGTCGCTATTAAACGCTGTCACGGGATTTCTAGCGTTTCTCCTGGTGCATCTAAAGGTGTTGTTCCCCAGACCCTCTTTTTTTCCTTACTCACGGGGTCTTAGATGTCAATCAGGTTGGGATGACGCAATCCCTCAACCAGCCCCCTCTGTTCATTCCCTGAGGGCTTCAATGAATAATACAGTACTCAATACACAATTCCGTCTCCAAGAGACAATGGCAGTTATCCGTGGCTTTGTCTTTTGGAGGCCCAGGACACATTCCAAACCTTGAGGATCCTGCGTGTCTCTCTCTCATTTCCTGGGTCCCAGACCCGAATTAATAGCAATCTTGCGATTCTCAAAAAGGAGGGGGCTGCTTTGTACCCTTCGGCCCCTCAGAGTAGTGGCACATTCGTAACAGTACCAATGGGTCGTTCTCACATACCACACAGGAAACTAGTAAAATTAGCCAACTGTGTCAAGATGCTTGTGGCAAATCATAGATAATTTCTAAAGCAAGCCATTCCTTCCAATTTCCCCATGGACAGCGAATGGCAGAATGACAGAGTACTGCAATTTAACTGATGAGGTTGCCGCTCCTCCAGGGTCCAAGGAAACATAGACAGCACTCACATGGGTATCCCTGCCCCATTGATCAATGCCACTGTCCTTGCCAACTGGCAAAGATTTGAGCCCCTTAACATCCAGCTCAGTTGTGAGCATGAGGTATGTAATTGATCATTTTTGAGAGAGCTGCTATAAAGCTTTTGATTTAAGACAGTCTAAAACATCCTTTTTTTTTAACTGATAAATCCTGTGTGGATCCTAATGACCTCAGCCAGTACTGAAGACCCTTGCTTGTTTTCCAAGAATTTTATTGGACATTGCACAGAGCAAGGGCCACATTTTCACCACAGAGGATGTTTGAAATTCCGAAGAGTTAGTTATGTTTGGAATGCAGAATACTTTTGACCTTTGATTTGTTGGCTGCTCTGACAATGGTCTTAAATCATAGTCCCATCATTACTATTCTTGGCATGCACCATGTTCAAACAAAATAGTGTAGTTAGATGTTATTGCAATCCTGTCAGGTTGGGTTCAATAGCTTTTTGTCACTTAGAGTATGGTGATACTCAGATTATGATGATTGACTTCATCCTGTCCATCTGTCCCAACAAAAAGGCAAGGGAGGAAGAGGATAACCAAATACAGCATGGGGTGGGATGGGAGGAGTAGGTGCAAGAGACATGGTGGAATTCAGAGGAGTATGAACAGTTCATAAGACATCTTTCGTAAGGAACATATTAACTCTCTTTCTTTTCTTTCTCTATTTTTCCCTTTATGTTGAGATAGTATAGATACAGGTTGCAAGATGAGATTGTGGCCAGATGGGACAGAAATATTTAATTACAATGATCCTTCTACCGGGTATGACCAGGCAAACAAGGCATTACTACTGATAAATCTTGTATGGTTGCACATCGACCAATGCATAAAAAAGCCATTTTATCCATTTTACTGAGAGATTGGTGTATAAACTGATCAGTGTATGTCAGCTTGCATTTACAATCATCCTGTGCAGAAGGTTGTTCCCATTCTGTAAGTGTTTCCTTTCCTTTATTCATTTTCATGAGACGTAGATTTATTGGAATGGCCGCCATTTATTGCTACTCATTCATTGTCCTTGAGAATGTAGTGACAGATTGCTTTCTTGAATCCCTGCAGTCACTTTAGTGAAGTTACTTCTACAGTGCCCCTAAAAGTGGAGTTCAGATATTTTGATGGAGACACAAAGGAAGTGCAGATGTGCCTAACATGTCTTACCCTCTTGGCTTTCCTTGTTAATAGGGTCAAATCCCAATACCATTACGATAGAGAAGTCTCTGTGTCACAATTCTAAACAATGATAATAGGTAATATCAACAATCTAAATTTCAGTTATCATTGAGTGAAAGAAAACAGACAGTCTCCCAGTGATTACAAGTTTATACAGAACGAATTTGTTCTCTGTGGAGTACAATTCCTATTTTATTTTTTGATTGAGACTCTGGCAAAGACATTAATGAACAAGCCGCATTTAGTTTTCTGTGGCAAATGGAATTGTTTGTGTAAGGACTACTCATATAGGAAATGAAGTTCCCAATTTTTATTTTCTGTTTAGACAATAGACAATAGACAATAGGTGCAGAAGTAGACCATTTGGCCCCTTGAGTCTGCACCGCCATTCTGAGATCATGGCTGATCATTCACTATCAATACCCAGTCCCTGACTTAATATTTTGATTACTTATTTCAAGAAGCTGTTTAATTTCCTTTTGTGAACTATATTTCAGATCAAAGCTAATCATGCAAACCGGACATGGCACTGGTAGAAGACTAATGTCTAGGAAATGGAATGGATAACTGTATATGTATATTGTATAACTGTATATGTATATATACAGTATACATACGTAAATACATATGCACACACATACACATGTACTGTATATATATCGCACTTACTTACTGCCCATTATGCCTAGTGGCTCTTAGTCTGCTCTCTACCCTTTGACCTGTTTGGCGTGAGCCAAGGTATAAAGTCCTGACTCCAGCTAGCATAGCTCTCTAGGTCATTGAGGCACGTAAACCTCCAAACCATGACATGTTTTTGGTCCTCTTAGAGCATATACTGTATATAGTGGATTCAGTTAATTGAGATACTCCAGGACCAGTACATTTTGGCCAATAAAGCAGCTGCTCCAACTTGACAAAGTTTCCTGGAAATAGTTAAAAATGTATTAACAGTACTGTTTAACTGAGTAACAGATTATGTATTTAAATGAAAAACAGAATAAAGGAGGCTACGTCCACACTAGACCAGATAATTTTGAAAATGCTGGTGTTCAAAATAATGATAGGTGTCCACACCAAGCGTTTTTGAAAATACCCCTGTCCACATTAAAACAGGTATTTGGGGAAATCTCCTCCTACTGGGCATGTGCAGGACACACCTACAGAAAACAAGCGACATGTTTGGGGTTGGATCTCGCTGTGAAAGTGCGCATTTGTGTAGTTACAGACTAGAAAAACTTAAAACAAAATTGCCAAACGACAGACAGCTGTTTGCTCTCACGCAAGAGGACTTAAAACTAAAAAAAAAACAAATACTGGTGTGTATGGAGGCAACCGACAGGGAGTTCACAGATAAAGCACCTTGTTAAATGTATAAAACATGTTTACATCAGCGTTATCTTGTATTTCCATTCAATGTTACATTAGGCTGTTATACATCTATTGCCAAAGAAGTACTTGCATAACTAGGTAAACCACCTTCATACAAGCAAGGACAGAAAACAGCAAAGTGAGTAAACTTATTTACTCTGTAAGTTTTGGGTCAAAGTATTTGGTGAGTACATTTCTAACTCTTCTGGCTTCAGTCTGTTTTGAAATTGTTAGGTTATGTCTGAGGTTGTGTTCAAGAAAACATTGAAATTCTGCCATCTGTTTCAGCACGTCATGACAGCTTTTCTAGATATCTCCGGTTACCCCATCCACACTACTCTTGCCCAAGCGGCTTTTTCAAATTTATACACTCTGTAGGACATTTTAGAAAAGCTCCTTTTTCAGGGGAGGAAAATGCCATTTCAGTGTGGATGGAGGGTCAAAATGAAGAGAAAAAGCTTTGGTTATGGATTTATCCAGTCTAGTGTGGACATAGCCTAAGAATACTACCTTAATGACTACAAGTACTATAAAACTGTATGAGTTTCCAATAGTTATCAATAGGAGTATTCACTGTGTGTGCTCACACATTCTCTTGATTCGCTATAAGTGCACGAAATTAGCACAGACATTTAGTGCAGAGAGTGAAAAGCCTTGAAATAGTGCTTTCAATGATTGCATCCTCCAAATTTTCATTTGAATTGCAACATTCCAGATGAATGTCAATGTCTTCAAATTCTTCACAGTACCTGGCTTACTAAAGTAGTGAGGTTGTTTCGTTTTCACTCCTGGCCGTTACTGGCACCTCCAAGCCTGAATGCTTGAAACTGCAGTGAGCACAACAGTTCTGAATTATCTTGCTGTTTATTACTCGCCAACTATCAGTGACAAAATTCACTGCTTTTTTGAACACAATCACAAAAGTGACACTATTTAAAGGCTGTTCCTTCTAAGCATGGTGCACTGTCTAATGGTCAGACAACATGCATGTGACTGATGCTTCTTTGAAAATTTTTGATAACTGTCACCCACCCCAAATAAGAAGCAGTGTCCTAAGTAAATGAAAGGAATCCTGACTATTTTCTGAACTTGCTTTTGTTCTTTAAGAGTTTTCTCAAATAAGAGGCTGACCCGATTAACCAAAATCTACTATATTCCACTACACCACTGTATATGTGTGTGTGTACTCTCTCTCTCTCTCTCTCTCTCTCTCACTCACTATACATTGCATTTGTTTCCAGAACAATCCCATACATCAGAAAAATTTTATTATTGCAGAAACTGAAATGGAGATTTCAGGATAAAAGATATGTAAGTGGAAAATGACAACATGCTATTCTCTTTATGTCAATTCCTTTAGCACTGTGGGACAAATGGTACCATGTTTTCCTGGGGGAGAGAGTGTTTTAAAGTATTACTGAAGCTAACTATTCTTCCCAGTGCAGCATTACTGTGGCAGGTATGGCAAGTAAATCGGGTAAGGTTTTGAAGAAGTTGTATTCAGGGTGTAGCAGAGACGAGGGGAAGAGAATTTCATTGTTGATCACAAGCTCTAATGGCATATGGAATCTTATTCACCGCCACAGTTTTTGACTTAGTAACAATAATGCAACAAGGAAACTATTCTCAACATGAGTTAGGGGCTGGTGACCAAAGCTGAATTTCTCTTTCTCATATCTATTACCTTTTGAATAAAATTTTACATCATATCTGTCGGCTTCAGTTGATGTTATAGGTAAAGACAGTGGAGTCAAGCCATAAAAAATTCAGTTTAAGGCAGAAATTTTTACCCTACTATTTTTTGTGTTTCTGTTCTCCAGATTTATTGAATGGCAGATTTCCAAAAGGAGCAGGGAAATTTTCTGGAGAGCCAGGCCCCTTCTTCATACCTCAATGAACTTCACTGAAATAGTTTAAGTAGTCATTGACATCAATTTGTTTGTGCTGCCTTGCCTTGTTAACTGAAATTTCTTCTGAAAGTGCAATAGCCTTTTTACTTCTAAAGTACTTCATTAGCTGTAAACCATATTTGATCAAAGAGAAGCCTCCAATATAAATGATTATCTCCCCTCCCTTTTAAAACAAATATTCTTTTGAGCATAATAAATAGAGAAAAAGGAGCTAGTGTTTTCCCAACATATATGACACATAAAAACATCTTCATGAAGATGGCAGAGTTTGTCATTGAGACGTTGGCTAAAATCAACACCTGGACCTGGTTGGAAGCCCGAGAAGAGTTTATGCATAGAGTTAGAGGGCAATTCTTACCCCAACTAATTTTATTGTCCAGTGAAGGTAAGGTGATAAGATTCCACCTGACTCAACAGAAGTTAAGGTATTATTAAATGTAATTACGTTTAATAGGTTTGTTTTACTTGCAATACAAGGAAGGATTACTTGGTTCATCACTTGATCTGAAAAAAATAAATGCCGCACTTTCCAAAACCCACCTTAAATCACTGGAGCTTAAATCAGACAGCTTTATCAATAGCAGGTGATGCATTCCACTGGGTTATTAGCTATGAAGACTATTCAAAAATCATCTCCCACTCCTAAAATGACTTGTAAATCCGCCAAACATGCTCTGCTTTTCTGAGTCCCCTCTCTATCATCATTGAGTTTATTGCATCCTTTACCCTCTGTGGGGACAGAAAAAAATCATCTGACTTTTCCAATTAAAGTTGTTACTAAGTAGAAAGTACTCTCCTTCAGTACAGGTTCTAAATTGACTTCCATTAAGTCTTAATTTTCCACATGATTGCATGCTATAATTGTAGTGAATTATCTGGCCAAATGTTGGAAAATTTGGACACTTCCCCAATCATAGGCTATAATGGAACATCCTTGAGTTTGAGAAGAAAGCTTACGGTTAAAGAAAGCTTGGGGAAAGATATGGAACAACGGAAATCCATTCAGAATTCTGTTTACCAACAAACTGTGGACCTGATGCATCAATTCTTTTCTGCAAGCTCCATTGCTTGCTTTTTAAATGTGCTTGTTGCCAAATATTTAAACTTGCCATCAAATAATCCAAATTCTCAATATTCATTAATAAGTGGATTCATATGTAACTGATCTCACTGTTTCCTACAGGGAAGGGTGTACAAATGTGCAGCAACAGCTATAATCAGGATTTCATAAGTGTTTTTATTTTGTTAATTGGGTAGAAGCAGAGAGTTGATTAAAAGCATGTTCCAGTGAAAGGTTTTAATTCATTTGAAAGCCTCTGTTACGGGATAGCAGTACTGGCATCTTCATTTTGAGAATTAGTGGGTAGATAATGATATGGTTATTAAGTTGTGTCAATTTTGGCACAACTTAATGCCTGCTGCTTTATTCACGGATATTGCATGAAATTTGGTAACCTGCATTGATGTGTTTCTTAACACAATGAGAATTGCTTAGTTTCAGATTCATGATCACTCCTATTTCATATTTTGCTGAAGTTCATTTTTCTTGTTACAATTTTTTTTAGTAAAACAGTTTACTTTCAACAGATTAAAAGCTATCTTTAGAGATAAGTTACATTTCTCACAGTCAATGTTTTTGCAGAAAGATGCTTCCAGTTTTAAGCATGCATCAATGTTTTAACATCATTGAGTGCTTGAGTGCTTTAACATCACTCATGGCATCTAGCTCATGAGATCTAGTCACAAACGTGAAGTATTTATGGTAGTTGAGCGAATCCCTGGTTGATGTTTATGTGGTGACATAGTATTCCTTCTCCTTCTCTGCTTCCTTCTGATGTTGGCAATGGTTGGGCCCAGGTCTGACAGGTTAGATAGCATGACACATGAGAGCACAACCACATTTATTCAAACAATGAAACCACAAATAGGCTTGCGCATATTGTGACTCTCATAACCACGCTTTAACTAAGAAATATGCAACTGTAATTTCATTTTAATGGGGTGCAGCAGGCAAAATGAAGAGGGAGAGAAGGAAGACAACTACGTTTGCAGCAACTTAATGGTCATTTGGATATAAACTGATTAGATTTGGCCTTCTAATACATGTGAGCTATATATCATTTTATTCTGACTCTGTATATTAATGTCAGTGTTCCTTCAGCCAAAAGCACTGAATTAAAGCTTTTTATGGAGTCATAAGGTAATATAGCATGTTGACAGACCCTTTAGCCAAACAAGTCAACATCTATAGAAGTTTTTGAGTGTATTTGTTGACATACCAAATCTTTTCAAACTTCTAATGAAGGATAGCTGCTGTCTTGCCTTCTTTATAACTGTATCGGTATGTTGGGACCAGGTTAGATCCTCAGAGATCTTGACGCCCAGGAACTTGAAACTGCCTACTCTCTGCACTTCTGATCCCTCTATGAGGTTCGGTATGTGTCCTTTCATCTTATCCTTTGGAAATCCACGATAAGCTCTTTCGTTTTACTGGTGTTGAGTGCCAGATTGTCGCTGTGGCACCATTCCACTAGTTGGCATATCTCACTCCTGTCCATCCTCTCGTCACCACCTGAGATTCTACCAACAATGGGTATATCATCAGCAAGTTTATAGATGGTATTTGAGCTATGTCTAGCCACACAGTCATGGGTGTTTAGGGAGTAGAGCTGTGGGCTAAACTCACACCCTTGAGGTGCACCAGTGTTGATCGTCAGTAAAGAGGAGATGGTATACGAATCTGCACAGATTGTGGTCTTCCGGTTAGGAAGTCAAGGATCCAATTGCAGAGGGAGGTATAGAGTTCTGCAACTTTTCAATCAGGATTGTGGAAATGATGGTATTAAATGCTGAACTATAGTTGATGAACAGCATCTTGACATAGGTGGTCGAAATGCCATTGACATATTGTGGCGATAGGCAAATTGCAATGGGTCCAGCTCCTTGCTGAGGCAGGAGTTCATTCTAGTCATGACCAACCTCTCAAAGCATTTCATCACTGTAGATGTAAGTGCTACCAGGTGATAGTCATTAAGGCAGCTCACATTATTCTTCTTCGGCACTGGTATAATTGTTGCCTTTTTGAAGCAAGTGGGAACTTTGGCCCATGGCAGTGAGAGGTTGAAAATGTCCTTGCATAGGCCTACCAGTTGGTTGGCACAGGTTTCCAGAGCCTTACAGGTACTACATCGGGACCTTCTGCTTTGCAAGGGTTCACAGTATTTACAAACAGCCTAACATTGGCTTCTGAGACAGAGATCCTAAATTCAAGCTTGCTTAACGTCATTTCTAGTACACAAATGTAAAGGAGAATGAAATAATTGTTATTCCAAATCCAATGCAGGACAAGAAAAACTACAATAAGATCAATGGTTCAATTTAATATCAGAAAATGTATTCAGTTTATAACCTGGAAATTGTACTCTTCACAGTCATCCATGAAATGGAACAAAACCTCAAAGATTGAATGAAAAAAATGTTAAAACCCCAATAATAAAAAAACACAATAAATATAAAAATGCAATAAAGCTTATATACATAGATCGATTGCATGTCCATAAAGTGACGATAGGCACAGATGTGTCTGTAAAAAGGTGACTGATAAGAAATAATAAAGTAGTGGTGGATGGGGGTGTGGTGGAGTTGGTAAGTGTGTGGAGGTACTGATCAGCCTTACAGCTTGGGGAAAGTAATTGTTTTTGAGATGGGTGATTTTGACATGGATGCTGTATAACATCTTCCCTGATAGAAGTTTATTGTGAAACTCTTGGAATTCATCATGAAGAGTTGTGTGACCTGGGTCACAAACCAGAACACTTCAACGAAAGTCTATTTTAAAAGAAAGAACTGAATTAGATATAAGTCCAGATGAATTCATTGAACCACTCTAACTAAAAATAGTTGTGGACATAACAGGGTTAATGAGACACGGAGTTGTCAAACCATGCGTGCAGAGGAAGCAGATTGTAGAAGAAATTTGCATTGTATCTTCTGAGCATGAAAGCAATTGAAGTTTTGTTTATTAACTGAAATTAGATAAAGATCTTGAGAGCTGGTAAATAAATATATTACCTTCAAGACTTTAGAGTCAAGCCAACAAAGGTATTTTTATGAAGTTGGAAATAGCCTATCAGAGAAGTGATTTTGTACTCATGGTTATTCAAAACAGCTGGAACTGAAACTTGTTGGATCTTGTTCTACAGTAGAATTTATAATGAAAAAAAATTTCATTTGCCTACATAATAGCTTACTAAGAAAATTAGCCTTGGATAACTGTTCTCAGTTATGTGCATTCATTTTTGTTTGAGTATTTCACATTTTTGGGATTCTTCCCAGGTTATGCTTTCCAAATGTATGCATAGTCCAGAGAGATGAATAAGAATTTGGGAAACCAGTGGGATGGATTTGCTAGCTGCTGCAGGGCTGCAGACATCTCTGTCACCAGAGAACTCAGACTGTGGCCACATTTCCACCTCATGAACAGTCCAGATTTGGAACAGTTCTCAGGAGGGGACACTGACATAACTTGGGGAGGGAGGGAGGGCCTGGAAGGCATGAAGGTGTGCACGCATTATAGCTACCAGTTGTTATCTGTTAAAGTACTTGTGGATTCTGCCCTTGCCTTCTCCATTCCACCACCAACAAGGGACTGCAGGGATGAATGGATGTTGGCAAAATTATCTTTATTCTCCCTGACACAATGCTGCCTTCAACCTGTGTGCCAGGGTAGCACAGCAGTTAGCACCACTCTATTACAGTTCAGGGTGTCAGAGGTTGGAGGTCAACACTGGCGTCCTCTGTAAGGAGTCTCTGTATGTCCTCCCCATGGGTTTTCTCCATGTCCTCCGATTTCCTCCCAGAGTCCACAGGTGTACTAGGTAGGTTAATTGTTTTTGTCAATTTCCCTGTGGTTAGATTAGGGTTAAATCAGGGTTGTCAGGGGTTGCTGGGTGGTGTGGCTGGAAGGGTCAGGAGGGCCTTGCTGCACCTTGAAATAAATAAATAAAGACTTTTGAAATTGATTTCACAGAATGTTGAGCAGGAACTGACATTCAAACCAACCAAAGTCTGCAAGGTGAGCAACCAAATCTGAGGTTTAATATGAAAAATCTAAATTTTGCATGTGTTTATTTTAAATGTGTGTAAGTTGACTTCGCTTCAAAATGTAATGTTGTGATTTAGCTAATTTCCATAATTTTTATATGAAGTTTTTTAAAAGAATATCAAAAATCCAACACAACGATAGCTGGAAGTTTCTTTCCCAGTGTTCTAGAAATTAATGTATTTCTAATTTATGAAGTTTAAAAATGAAGTAGTATTAAAGAGCTCAATATTGATGCAGTTACATACAAGAGGATATACTATTCACAAATATATTAATAAAAGTTTCTCTGATGACAGTGTAATTTTATAATTTCACCTGTCAATAAGCAATGGCGCAGCAATGAATTCCTGAAGTTAACCAGAGTTCCCCAAATTGATCCTGACTGCCATCATTTTATTACTATGGATTTCTAGCATCTACAGAATCTTTAAATGTTTAACATTTTAACAGTTGTGATTTTATCAAGGTAAGGACAGGAGACTGGAGACAGTGTAAAAAATGCTAAAGATCATGGATTGATTAAATCATCAGTTCTATTATTCATTTAACTGATAGAATCAAGTGATCTGCTGAAGATCAGTCAGACCATGATTGTTCTCATATTTTAGCAATAACTTCTCTCCCATCTTAAGACCATAAGACATAGGAGTAGAATTAGGCCATTTGGTCCATTGAGTCTCCTCCACCATTCAATCATAGCTGATCCTTCCCCCACACCCCCAGCCCCACACCCCATCCTCCCCCCTGTAACCTTTGATGCTATGTCCAATCAACAATCTCGCAAGCTCTACCTTAAATAAAATACCCGACCTCCACAGCTGCCTGTGGTAACAAATTCCATAAATTCACCACCCTCTGGCTAAAATAATTTCTCCGCATCTCTGTTTTAAATTAATGACCCTCTATCCTAAGGCTTTGCCCTCTTGTCTTAGATTCCCCCTCCATGGGAAATATCTTTTCCAGATCTATTCTGTCTAGACCTTTCAACATTTGAAAAGTTTCAATGAGATCCCCCCTCATCCTTCTAAATTCCAGCAAGTACAGATGTTCCTCAAATGATGAGACTTTCATTCCTGGAATCATCCTTCTGACCTCCTCTGGACCCTCTTCATTACCAACACATCTTTTCTCAGATGAGGAGCCCAAAACTGTTCACAATATTCATGGAGACGCCTTAGCAAGTGCCTTATAAAGCCTCAGCATTTCATCCTAGCTCTTATAACCTAGACCTCTTGAAATGAATAATAACATTATATTTGCCTTCCTCATCACCGACTCTACCTGCAGGTCAACCTTTAGAGGGTTCTGCACAAGGATTCCCAAGCTCCTCTGGATCTCAGAATTTTTTTCTGTTTAGAAAATATTCTGCAAATTTCTTTCTACTTCCAAAGTGCATGACCATGCATTTTCCAACATTGTATTTCACTTGCCACTCGCTTGCGCATTCTCCGAATCTGTCTATGTCCTTTTGCAGTCTACTTGTTTCTTCAACACTATTTGCCCCTCCGCCAATATTCATATCACCTGCAAACTTGGCAACAAAGCCATCTATTTCATCATTTAAATCATCAATATACAGCATAAAAAGAAGTGATGCCAACACCGACCCCTGCAGAACACCAATAGTAAATGGCAGCCAACCAGTAAAGGATCCTTTTATTCCCACTCGTTGCCACCAACCAACCAGCCAAAACACTAACCATGTCAATAACTTTCCTGTATTACCATGGGCTCTTAACTTGTTAAGTAGCCTCATGTGTGGCACCTTGCAAAGGTCCTCTGAAAGTCCAAATATAGAACATTCATTGCATCCCCTTTATCCATCCTACTTGTAATCTCCTCAAAGAATTTTAACAGGTTCATAAGGCAGGATTCTGGAGCTGATATGTTATTTGTTAAGAGGGGCGCCGTGCGCAATCCTAATCTAATGAAAAATGGAGGTGGGAGCACGGAGGAACATCTGGAAATCTCCAGGAAGGCCCTCTTCATTGCTGCTGCTGCTGTGAGGTCCGGGTCTCTGCTGAGAAGAACAGGCCCCCAGTCCTTGGGGTCACGTTGCCAGTGGCCATTGGTGGGAGCATCTTAATACTCTCGGCACAGGATGGTGCTCGGAGAAGCTGTGCCGGAGGGGATGGTCGGAGGCTCGAAGGTTTGACGGACTTGGAGTCCGCTGCAGTCAGGTCGCTTTCGGTGTGTGCTGCGTCTGTGAGGCTGGGATCGACGGAGCTTTCGGTGTGTGCTGCATCTGCAAGGCTGAGTCGGGCGGCGCCGTGGCAGTCCATAGCGGGGGTATCCCCATCTGCTGCCAGTGTGGGATAGTGAGTCTATCGGGACCCTGAGGATTTGTGGAAACTGTGTGGTGGCTTCTTTTGAATTTATAGTCTTTTAACATCTTTGGACTATTTTTACTGTGCCCATGGTGTGTTTTTTTTTATCAAAGTATGGTATTGTTTGCACTGTTGTAACTATGTGGTTTTGTGCAGGTCTTGTAGCTTTAGTTTTTGGTCTTGTTTTTTCTGGTGGTTTTGGAGCTCCTTTCTGGGGGGCGCACTAAGATGGTAGTGCGATATTAATACGCAGCAGCCTCTCCGGACTCTGGATTGGAGATTGCCAAACGTTATGTGGATTTTCTGGTGTAGTCTATTTTGTCATGTGCTTTGTTGATATCATTCTGGAGAAACATTGTCTTATTTTTTAACTGCATTGCATTTGTGTTTTTTAAATGACAATAAGATGAACCTGAATCTGAATCTGAATCTGAGATCTGTCCTGCATCACCAAGTATTCCACATCCTCATCCTTAACAATTGATTCCAACCACTGAGGGCAGTCTAATTGGCCTCTAATTTTTCTTCTGCAGCCTTCCTCCTTTCTTAAAGAGTGGAGTGACATTTGCAATTTACCATTCCCCGGCCCCACGCCATGGTCCCTGGCAGGTTGTCCCCTGCAATAATATCCTAAAACAGTATACCTATTATTGAGGGGAATGGCCACAGGGGTGCTCTGCACTAACTACCTATTTCCATTTCTCCTGACAGTCACCCAGCTACTCACCCCCTGCAACTTTAGGATGACTATTTCTTTGAAACTCTGCTTGATTGTTTCCACACTCTCCCGTAAAAGCTGAAGGTCATCCAGCTGCTGCTCCAGATCCCCAACACGCTCTTCAAGAAGCTGCTGCCTGATGCATGTCACACAGATGTAGTTCCCTTGGAGACTCTGGGTCTCCCAGGACACCAACAGCTGGCAGGAAGAACACACAGCAGCCATTTACTACCTTAGGTAAAGGAACCTAGCAGAAACTTACTCAGAGTCAATGCCTCTTTCAAGCTGAAGCCTCCTTTGAGCAAAGGCTGACACTCCTACACTCACCACTGGCCTGCTCCGAACAATGGCCAACCTGTTGTTCCTTCTGTACTTTTAATCAAGTGTTGCTGACCTGTGAGAAAACTCATCTCTGTGGCCTCATCCTGATGCTGATTGGGCCATTGGAATGTGTCTTGGGACCATACCCTCAAGTTACAGTCACACTTTGGCCCATTATAACACAAATACAAATACTTTATTGTCACTAAACAATTGATACTAGAGCATACAATCATCACAGTGATATTTGTTTCTGTGCTTTGCACTCCCTGAAGTACAAATCAATATAAATATAATAAAAATTTAAATTATAAATCATAATTAGAAAATAAAAAAGGGAAAGTACAGTAGTGCAAATAATACTTGTTTTTGAGTAATTCCCAATGTTAGCTGTAAGGAGTTTGTACATTCTCCCCGTGATCATGTGGGTTTCCTTTGGGTACTCTGCTGGCTTCCTTCCAAAGCCCAAAGACACACTGATTGGTGGGATAGTTGGACATTGAAAATCAATCCTTGATTAGATTAGGAATAATTTTGGAGTTGCTAGGGGGCATGATGCAAAGGGCCAGGAGCTCTCCAAGCTGTATCTCAATAAATAAATACAAATGACCTGGAAATGGAAGTACTAAGTAGCAGAACTGTGATGTATGTATTCTGTCCCAGGTTAGAATCAAGATGGGCATAACCAGCAGAGAGCTACCTCTTGTGAATGGAACCTGGCCAATATCGACAAGGAGCCCTAAGCCAAGCAGAGGGTTGTATTGCTGTTGCGGCTGTGTTTGTAAATCCTTAGTATCAATCTCACAATTTGCACTTTCCTCATCACACTGTATAGCACAGATTATTGTATTTATCACCTTCCTCCTGGCTTCCTACCAGCTGTAATTGCCTTTAACATCAAATCATTTTTGTACTTCAGGGAAATACAGTGGACTGTAAATGCCAAAAAAGAAAGAAAAGGCGGCAGAATGAATAGATCATCCCTTGTGTTATTACATTTGAGTGATAATGCTGATACTAGACCAGAGGTTACATCTTATACTGGAAAATGCGCTATTAATTATGCAAAAATCGAGAGTTTGCTTTCATTAATAATGCAGAATTCCAGCAGTGATTTTTCCATGAAATAAGTGGTTGTCAGAGCAATGTGTGTTGTTTATGTCTCCCAGATGATTTTTCTGAAAGCTAATCTAGTGTCTGGAGTTTATGTATATTATTCAATTCCACACAATACAATTGCTTCCTAGATGTAATCAAGTAAGACACAACCAGAACATATCCCCTTTCTGAACTTCCATTAGCAAGATCATATACATCTATTAAGTATATGGTACATTAGCTGGACAATATATGCAAAATTACATATTTTTTATTCTTTCATTTATGTGACTTTTATCAGTTTTTGCCATGAAACATTAAACCCATTAATTTACCATAACGTCACTTGTGACCAGGCATCTATTATCACTCTGATTCCCTCATTTTCACCATGTTCAGCACTTCCCTTTAAAACATACTGTTTTCCTGTTTATCCAAAAAAAAGTGGACCAGATATAGCAGGTATAGAAATTCCATGTTTTTGTCAGTGTAAATTAATTTTAGCTTGCAAGCTCATGAAAACAAGTGTGGGTAAAAGTGGGGACTTATTTCTTGAATATTTGAATATATGTCTGGATTCAAGCCATAAGCATGTTAGAATCAATACCTCCAATATCGACAACCTTCTTGCATCCCTCAATATTGTCTTGCTTATTGTTACCATGTACTAAGACATCTTCTGCATTGTAACGGCATAATATCAATGTATGTATTCTAGTGCCTGGTTTTTGTGTTGATGAAGAGTTCTACCATGCACTTTGCTTATGTGTTGTTGACCTGGCAGTAATTAGTTACTCTAGATGGTACCTGGTATGTACATAAGACAATAAAAATAGAATTAGGCTATTTGGCCCATAGTCTGCTCCGCCATTCCATCATGGCTGATTTATTATCCTTCTCAACCCCAATGTCCTACATTCTCCTTATAACCTAGGGTCTCAGCCCGAAACATCAACTGTACTCTTTTCCACAGATGCTACCTGTCCTGCTGAGTTCCTCCTGCATTTTGTGTGTGTAGCTTGGATTTCCAGCATCTGCAGATTTTCTCATGCTTGTGATTGGACACCCAATCGATCTCTGTTTTAAATGTAGCCAATGACATGGCCTCCCCAGCCACCTGTGGCAATGAATTTCACAGATTCACTACCCTCTGGCTGAAGAAATTCCTCCTAATCTCTGTCCTATAGGGACATCCTTCTATTCTGCATCCTCTGATCTTAAACTTCCTTACTTCTGGGCTGCCTTCAAAAACGTGAACTCGTGGTGAAGTGGATTGATGGATATGATTAAATATTCCTTTTTCAGCCTGCTACAGCTGAGAATTACAACTGCATCCAAGATTTGCACAGTTAATAAAGATGTTTTAAGGCAATTGAATAATCCAGTGCTGCTCAAAGCTGACAGTGGCTATAAGATCCTTGCTAGGAGGACATCTTGTCAGAAACATGGCTGTTACTCAGGGTTGCAAGTGCATTGAAAAAACAAGAGGTTTCCAACTACAATTACCGACTATCTTGCTAACAAATATAGAGTCTGGTAAATAAAATCAATTATCTCAGAGCTAGGGTGCATCAGAGAGATATTAGGAAAGTGTGTGTCCTCTGCTTCATGGAAACCTGGTTAACCCCTTCCATACTGGATGCAGCGATTCAGATTGATGGGTTCGCTACACACCCTCAAGGTAGAACTGTCAAGTCTCTCAAAAGCAGAAACAGAAGTGTATGCCTCATGATCGTCTTCCTTTGGTATATGAATGTGTCAGTGATGTCCCAATTCTGCTCACCAGACCTGGAACATCTGGCAATTAAGCGCCATTTATTTTACCCGTCATGGGAGATTTTAGCAATCACTTTGGTGGTGGTGTACTCTCCACCTCAGGCCAATGTCAAGCAGGTTCTAGATGATCTGAACAATGTGATCAACGTGCACAAAGCAGTGCATCCTGATGCCTTCACCATCACTAGGGGGATTTTAACCAGGCCAGCTCAAAAAGTCACTGAGCAATTATCATCAAAAAAATCACATTTAGTACCAGAGAAAAGAACAGTCTGGACCACTGTTACCATGAGCACTTACCATGCCCACACTTCAGAAAGTCTGATCACCTGGCTGTACTTCTCCTCCCTGAGTATAGGCAGAGGCTGAAAACAGCAGCACCAGTAGTGAGGACCAAGAAGACATGGACAAGGGAAGCACAGGAGCACTTTCCAGACTGTTTCAAATCAGTGGAATGGACTGTATTCAGGGATTCATATTCAAATCTGAATGAGTATGCCACAGTTGCTACCAACTTAATTAAAAGTTGCGTAGATGAATGTGTGCCTATGAAAATTTGCTGTACATTCCCAAACTGAAAGCTGGGTCTGAGCCAGGAGGTTTGCTGTCTGCTGAGGGATAGATCTTTGTCATTTACTCTGGCCACCCAGACCTGTATAAGAAAACCAGGTATGGCTAGGTTTTACTCAAAAGCCATCTATAAATTTGCTGATGATACAGCCTTTGTTGGCAGACTCTCAAATGTAGATGAGAGGGTGTATAGGAGCAATATATACCAGCTAGTTGAGTGGGTTCACAGCAACAACCTGGCACTCAACTTCAGTAAACTAAAGAGCTGATTGTGGACTTCAGAAAGGGTAGGACGAGGGATCATGAACCAATCCTCATCGAGGTATCAGAAGTGGAGAGAGTGAGCAGCTTCAAGTTCCTGTGTGTCAAGATCTCTGAGGATCTAATTTGGTCCCAACATTTTGATGCAGTTATAAAGAAGGCACCACCACAGCTATGTTTCATTAGGAGCTTGAAGAGATTTGATTTGTCATGTACATTCTACAGATGTACCATGAAGAGCATTCTGACAGGCTGCATGCGAGGGAGGGCTACTGCACAGGAACGAAAGAAGCTACAGAAAGTTGTAAGGTTCATCAGCTCCCCCTTGGATACTATCCAAGACATCTTACAAAGCCTCAGCATTACATCCTTGATTTTGTAGTCTAGTCATCTCGAAATGAATGCTGACATTCCATTAACTTCTTTACTACTAACTAAACCTGCAAGTTAACCTTTCGAGAATGTTGTACAGACTCCCAAGCCCCTTAGCACTTCCAATCACTTGAATTTTCTACCCATTTAGAAAACAGTCTATGTCTTTATTCCATCTACCAGAGTGCATGAGCATACATTTCTCTATATTCCATCTGACACATCTTTGCCCATTCTCCTAATCTGCCGAAACCTTTCTGCAGACTCTCTGCTTTCTCAGCACTACTTACCCCTCCACCTATCATTATATCAACTGCAAACTTGGACACAGAACCATCAATTCTGACATCCAAATCACTGACACACAAGATAAAGAGAAGCAGTTCCAAGACGGATGCTGCAGAACACCAGCAGCCAACCAGAAAAGGCCCTTTTTAATACCCTTTGCCTCATGCCAGTTAGCTAATTTTCGATTGATGCAGTTATCTTTCCTGTAATGCCATGGGCACTTACCTTGTTTAGCAGCCCCATTTGTGGCACCTTGTCAAAGGTCTTTTTAAAATCCAAGAGAACAATATCCACTGGCTCTCCTTTGTGTATCCTGCCTATTATTTCTTCAAATTATTCCAATAGATTTGTCAGGTAAAATTTCCCCTTACCAAAACCATGCTAACTTTGGCCTAATTTATCACACACCTCCTAGTACCCCAGAACCTAATCCTTAATAATGGAAGAATCAATGAATGGTGGGGAATTAATAGGAATGGAAGAGAGAAGGTTACAGAGAATATTAATGAAGGGATGGAATCGTCAACATGGAATTATTGAGCCAAAATGTTCTCTTTTACATTTTGAACGTGAAGATATGAAAAACACCCCAACCACACTTTCTTTTGTGGTCTGAATGATCTCTCTCCAATTTACATGTGTAACTCCCTGGGTTGCCTCAGGCTCTCTCAGTTCGTTCTTGTCTCGGGGGAGCAGCCTTCAGCCCCGCCAAACTGGGTAATCAGCTGGTGTGGATGCTGTGTGATGTCCCCGCCTCGCCCAAAAACAGACAGTACACCATATGCGATTAAATGAGTACAATTTATAAAGGTTACTATAACTAAGTGATTAATAACAATACAGTATATATGAAGAGAAAATTAAAGAGAAGGCGCCAAACTTATCAAAGTCCAAACCACTTCGTGCACAACCGTTGGAGCTCAATTACTGAAGTCTTCTGGCCACCATTCGATCCCCTCCGAACTCCTCGACTCGCAGCTCAGGACCCTCCGAACTCCTCGACTCTCCAAACAGCTCAGGACCCTCCGAGTGGTCAACCAAGCACATCTAGCTTCATCCCCCCCCCCCGGAGAATCTCCCGGCCTCGGACCCCCCTTTGGGGTCCGATCCTCGCCCAGCTTAGAGCATTGCGTCCTCTCTCTCGACCCCCTTGCGCCGATCTGCCCAAAAGCCCGTCAACAAAAGCTTACAGACTCAGAAGAAAGAACATTAATCCCCATTTGGTTTACAAAGGAATACCATTCTCGTTATCAGTAAATTAGCATTCCTGCTAGTTAACAAAAGGAAACCCTTTCCCAACAATAACAAAGAAAAAAAAGAAACCCCCTTTACACACTTCCTCCACCAAATAAAAGTCATGTCCTCATGACTGCTAAATAACTCGCCACCTTTCCTGCCAACACACCGTAACCCAAGCACAAACAGTGACATCTCCTCCCCACACAGTAACCCTCACGCCCTGTTCCTCAGGCGCTACTTAGGCCAACTATCTGGGAGTTCCCTAACCCTTCTGAGGCCTCCGTACCCCCTCACCTAAACCCTTCAGGCTCGGACACAACTGGGGATACCTTGGGCCCACTACCAACTCCTCTCTCAACCTCTCACTCATGCCCCACACTGCACACAGCTAACCCTCCCCGCTACACCTGACTCAATGGGAGAAGGGCCAAAGGTCTCTTCCTCAATCGAGGGAAAGTCAGCAAAAGGCAGCATGTACCACACATCCAGCACATCATCCATCGAATCTGTATTCTTCCTCATTCCTATGATCGGTAGCTGCTGTTTGATCTTCTCCAAACGGAAACAAGTGGCCTGCACTGCTCCCGCAGTCTCTTCAACCTCCTGTTCAGTATTCACTGCACTTCTCTCCAGCTTTTTCTTCCTCATGACTTCTTCCAGATCAACTTTCAGGTTTTGCACTTCATTTGAACTGTCGATGGTCATCTTCAGGATCCCATCAAGCTTCCGCTTCTCTCTTCTGAGATTCGTCTGTAATTTCTTCACCTCTGCAAACTCCCCTCTCCGGGTTCTCAGTTTGCTATTACCCTCAGTCAGACAACTTTCTTCATTCTTTCCAACTTGTAAGTCTTCCGAATGGTTCCAGATCCCTTTCTCCAGTCTCTCCGTCTTCATTTCAAACTTGATTCCGTAGAGACAGTCTCTCACGAGCTGCGACCTTCGCCAGCCCTGGCACGTGTCCGGAAAACACTTTAACTCGGTAGTTCTCAGCTGCTCCTGCAACGACCTCACTTCATATTCTCCTGAGGCAAATCCAAATACCAAGAGATCATCCACATACACCAAAACTCCAAACGCCTCCACATCCCCTATGGTCTTCCACCTGCCCAGCAGGAAGGTTGCAAAGGCTCCAGATATGCCCTGTGGCATCTTTTCGGACCCGAAGACTCCTAGGGAATTTATAACGGCCGTCTTCTCCTTGTTGGCCCCACTCATCGGGATCTGGCAACATCCACTCCTCAGATCCAGCACCTTAAACCACTTCACACCACTCAGACAGGCCATCGCCTCTCTGGCCCTCAGGGCCATATTCTGGTCACTGACAGTGCGCCTCTTCAACACAATATAATCCATACACACGCTGCCTACATCTTCCACGGCTGTAGGGGCCAGTCGCCGCAACCTCTCTCTCTCCGAGGTGCCTTCAGCAGTCAACTCCCCTCCCTTGTGGTATTTTGCAGCGTCCACGAAGAGGGTCTCACCCTCAGATACTTCCCCCAGGCCGTACCACCACTGGCTCTTGTTTGAATTCGGTACCGGCCCAATGCTGCTACACACATCCGCACAAGCAGCTCGAAACCCTGGATGCATTGACAATGCCTCCAAACAGCTCTCACCCGCCTCCTCCGGGCAGGCTCCCAAGCGCACCAGCAGGATATTGGTTCTCTCTAGAACAGGGTCTCAACAGGGTCCGGACACATCAGCATTAACGATTCATGAACCTCAGTCTCCTCCACATTTGCCTCTAAGAACTCCATTTTCACTGACCAACAACCGTTGTCTGGATAATCACCGGCACTGGTACCCCGAATCTCCAGTGTCCTCAATGTTGTCAAGGGTAAATGCTTCCAATAACGGTTATGAAACAAACTGTACAGCAACTTCACCGGCGCCCCGGTGCCGAGGATGGCTTTAACTTGATTTCCATCCATCCGTAACAGCACCTGTGCGCATGGCCCCTCTAAGCCTTCAGGAATAGGGTCTGTTCCTTTCGGGAGTTCCTTGGTACATTGCTGGGAACGTGCTCCCCCAGAGACCCCAAGCCGTTCCCCCACTGGGCCTCCTCTAAGTTTCCCGACACCTCTCGAATCAACGGAACAACTGATCCCCTTGACAGATCCCCTTGGCACTGCAAGCAATTTATCTGCCCCCCTAGCCAAAAGGGATACCCTAAAAACTTTCCACCAATCTCCTGCCACGAATATGATAAGCCCCCCAGCTGCGGCATTTGACTTCCAGTTGAACCACACACATTTTCCTACACTTTCCCAGAACTGGCAGCGGTCACTTCGAGGTAATTGCGCCTGACAGTTCTAACAAAGTCACCAGCCCGCCTACTCAAACTTTCAACCCGTCCCTGTCGCTTTTCCTCAGCCAAGCACTGCCACTCACCCAACAACTGAGGGGTCCGCTCCGCCCACGCCTCCGCCCCTTTAGGGCTGGACATTATTCCAATAACCGGGCGGAGCTCACCACTGCTGAAACATCCCAACATCCTGTCACTCCTCAATCTCCAAACAGTACGGACAACCCATGGTCCCACCACCATTTCGTCAGCCAACAGCAACCACCCCACCCAACACACACACAGCGATAACCAGCAATCGCACACCCACAAAGGCACACCAGCTCTTCGCCGCAGACACAATTTAAAAAGGGCGATCACACAGCTTCCACAGAAATCAACCCCGGACGAGCACCCCACAATGTAACTCCCTGGGTCGCCTCAGGCTCGCTCAGCTCGTTCTCGTCTAGGGGGAGCAGCCTTCGGCCCCGCCAAACTGGGTAATCAGCTGGTGTGGATGCTGTGTGATGTCCCCGCCTCGCCCAAAAACAGACAGTACACCATATGCGATTAAATGAGTACAATTTATAAAGGTTACTATAACTAAGTGATTAATAACAATACAGTATATATGAAGAGAAAATTAAAGAGAAGGCGCCAAACTTATCAAAGTCCAAACCACTTCGTGCACAACCGTTGGAGCTCAATTACTGAAGTCTTCTGGCCACCATTTGATCCCCTCTGAACTCCTCGACTCGCAGCTCAGGACCCTCTGAACTCCTCGACTCTCCAAACAGCTCAGGACCCTCCGAGTGGTCAACCAAGCACATCTAGCTTCATCCCCCCCCCCTCGGAGAATCTCCCGGCCTCGGACCCCCCTTTGGGGTCCGATCATTGCCCAGCTTAGAGCATTGCGTCCTCTCTCTCGACCCCCTCACGCCGATCTGCCCAAAAGCCTGTCAACAAAAGCTTACAGACTCAGAAGAAAGAACATTAATCCCCATTTGGTTTACAAAGGAATACCATTCTCGTTATCAGTAAATTAGCATTCCTGCTAGTTAACAAAAGGAAACCCTTTCCCAACAGTAACAAAAAAAAAGAAACCCCTTTTACACATGTTACAGTATTTCTCTCCACTTATTTTGAATCCTTGCTGGTCATTGATTGCCCTTCTGTTTGACTATGTTCAGATATGGTCTTGGTAGGGTCAGCAAGTGCCATAGCATAATGGTCAAAGGGTAGAGACAAGACTAAGAGTGATTCATTGGTCTTCCAGACTCAGGGCTGACAAACCCTGAGCAGTGAAACAAAATTGATATGGAAACAGCAATGAAGAATTCTTCTACATCTGAGTGTTATGGTACTCCTGAGACTCCAGCTGGAACTTGCATGTCTGACAGTAGTGAAAACTGAAAAGAAGCTACTGACATAACGAAGGAAGCTTTGAACAACACCAAAGGTAGAGGACATTCATTGCTTTCCTAAACGCCAGAGACATAATGGGCAGTAAGTAAATTAAAGTTTCCAGCATCTTTAGTTTTAAAATGGTCATGAATTATTAATTTGTGAGCATTTCAATGCTTTTTCTATTGTCATGACATGGGAATTTCTACAGCTGCTCCGGTCCAGACAATAATAATTTTTACTCAGTGTCAATTGAAAACTAATGTATTTTATTCCATTGTTCTCTATTGCTATCATTTCTGAGTTGGACCTGAATTAGCCCAGTGCTAATCAATATAGGGCTTAAAATGAATGAATAATTAAGGATCAAGCTAAATAAATGAAACAAAGTGTCATATTTACACATTATTAAGCCTTGAAAATCACTTGAATTACAATTAAATCTTACTTTAATGATGCACAAATTAATGATCAAAAATTTTAGTTGGATTTCTATCTGACACTTGTGCCATGGAGGTTATTGGATTTGATCAGGACGTTGTATTGGAGTAGGCTGGAGCAGAATACGGAGGGGAGTAATAGTTTGATTTATCCACCTATGAAGCAATATGAACATTCAAACACTGCCATCTTGATAAAGTCACAAATCTTCATGGAGACTGATGGCCAAAGACAATGGTACTTCTGGTTACAAGTTACTGAGCAAAGAACTAACTGCAGGGAGCAGCGTGAAATTTGTAGCTATTAAACACCTATGACTTGGGGTTCATTATCTGTGTAGAACGGTTTAAGTGCCAGTAAGTCACTGCTCTTATGGTTAATTTCTCCTTTGAGCACCTCGTGCAAGTTCAAGATGCTGACACTTCTCTTCAAAAGACATCAGCTCACCTCCACCCACAATCCTTCAAGCAGCACAATCACCCATGTCCCACAGTCCTTCCATTCATTAAATTTGTCCTAGACAAAACAATGAAGATAACCAAACTAAAGCAAGAACTCAAACACAGAACATAAAACGGCATAATATTATAGATATTATCTATAATATCTGCAGGAACCACCACGCTAATCTAACCAATCCTATCTGCCAGTACATTATCCATATCCCTCCCTTCTCTGTTTGTTTATGTGTCTGTCTTAATTACTCTTAAGTGTTTGCTTTCAGATCTGCTTCCATCACCTCCCCTGGCAGTACATTCAGGTACTGAACAAAGTCCACATGAAGACCTTGCCTTGCATACCTGCTTTAACCTAGACACAAGAGCCCCTGCAGATGCTGGAAATCTAGAGCAATGCACACAGTGTACTACAGGGGTTCAGCAGGTCAGGCAGCAACAATGGAATGGGAATAATTAATCAATGTTTTGGGCTGTAACCCATCATCAGGACTGGAAAGGAAAATGGGAAGAAGTCAGAATGGAAGGTGAGGGAGGGGAGGAAGAAGTACAAGATGGCAGGTGATAGGTGAAACCAGGAGAGGGGGAAGTGTAAGCTAAAGAGCTGGGAAGTTGATTAGTGAAAGAGATAACGGGCTGGAGAAGGGGTTACCTGATGGGAGAGGAAAGAAGACCATGGAGGAAAGGGAAGGGGGAGGAGAACCAAAGGGAGGTGATGGGCAGGTAAGAAGAGAAGGTGTGGAAGGGAAACAACAATGGGGAATGCTAAAAGAGAGGAGCGGGGCAATTACCAGAGGTTCAAAAAGTTGTTCATGCCATCAAGCTGGAAGCTACCCAGACAAAATATAAAGTGTTTTTAACCCCTTCATTTTAACCTCTGTCCACCCTGTGAAAAAGACCCTGATTGTCTACCCTAACTATATCTCACAGGATACCCCTCAGGCTTTGAAGTTTCAGATAAAACAATCCAAGTTTCTCCTGTATCTCTTTATAGTTAATGCACTCAGGCCATGTGCTGGTGAACAACTTCTGCACCCTTTCTAAAATCTGGTCCTCTTTCCTATAGCATGTGATCAGAACTGCAGAATATTGTATTCCAAATGTGACCTAAACAAAGTTTTATACTGCAGCAACAAGGCCAGTGAAATTGTGTAATCAATGCCATGACCAATAAAGTTAAACATGCTACATACCTTTTTTAACACCTTATTCATCTGTGTTGCCATTTTCAGAGAACTGTGGATATCGATCCCTCTGTACACCAATTCTTTTGAGGGTTCTGCCATATTCTTTAAACTTTCCTCTTGTGTTTAACCTCCCATATTTTCTATCATCAGAGAGACTTGCATATACAAAAAGTGAAAGGAAGCTGATACTTAACAGTCAGGCAGCATCAACAGACACCGTTTGGAAATGTTTTCGCAGGCTGTGTGGTTTGACGTGAGCATCAAATTACATTGTTACTCAAAGCATTCATAAGTAGAACATTGAACAATGAACATTTGTAAACAAAGATGAATTGAAACATGCAGTATAGCATAAAAATATTGAGAAAGGTGGAAATAAGAATAAAATCAGAAAATGTTGAAAGCACGCAGAAAACCATCAATCTCTGTAGACAGGAAAAAATCAGATCTCTGCTTTTGAATGAATGTATCATTAGAATTGGGCTTGGAGGAAACATTTCTATCCAAATATCTCAGCAGATACAGATGTAATTTCAAACATTTTTTGTTTTAATTTTAGCCCATTACCTGTGTCAGGAGATATTTTTTATCTATTTGATCTATGTTATGACTCCAATTTCAAAAATACAGTTTTCAAAACTCTTACAGCCTTAATGACATTTTAATAAAGAAAATCCCTTAAACTTCATGAACAGGACACATGGCAGAGATGTTAATTGGACATTTTTTGCCTTTTTCATGAAGATGAAACAGAAGACCAAGAAATTGCAAAGGATTATAGATCTGGAGTGCTTAACAAGCTCAAAGAAATTAGTGCCATGGAAACATTAGTACAGGTATTGAAAAAATCAACGAGATTGAAAGGTTGTAAATCTCCAGGAACCGCTGGTGTGCATCCTGAAGTTGCAATGGTGGTCATTAAGGAGATATTGCTTGCACTGGCAAACAAGATGGAGATATTGCACCAGGAAACAATATCTCTTTACAAATTCCATAGATTCCAGAATACAAATGACTCCTGCTTAACAGAGGGCTGTGTTACCAGAAAACTGTTCACGTCACCAATCTCTGTCATGCAAAGCCACTTCATTTGGAATGATGAGAACAAATATATATTGAAAAAGTAATTTCCACCTATACCCCATGACAGTGATTTGTTATTCTGTATCTTAGATTTTTAGTAGTGATTTATGAATTCTGTTATGGAAAATCTTAATTATTCAAACTGCTGTAGCGTGTGTGGAGGGGGGTCAGGATACTGGTAACTTAGAAATATATAAAATTATGAGAGGCATAGATAGAATAGGTAAGCAAGGTCTGTTACTTCAGGACAGAGGTTCAAAGTTCAAAGTACACATGTATACCGTATGCAGCCTTGGGATTCATCTTCTTGAAAACAATCACAAAACAGCAAAACATCAGAGAACCATTTTAACCCGTACAAGACCATCAGACATGCGATAAAAGAACAGATCGCATAAACAGCAAAAAGTGAACACATAACACACAAAACATTAAACATCAGAATGTAGAGGCCATGAAAGTGAGTCCACAGCTGAGCCACCGAGGTGAGAGAAGCTGATCCAGGAGCTGATGGCCGTAGCTATAGCCACTGTGGTGAACTACATATACTTATCTGGACATGCCCCTCTGCTGACTGCTCCTGTGGCTCCTCCCACAGACCCCTGCATAAAGGCGATTGGAGGCACTGCTCCCCCCTCAGTCTCCAAGATGCTGTGCTCTGTTTTGCTGCTAATAAAAGCCCATCGTTCGCCTCCCGTCTCCGAAAGTTATTGATGGTGCATCAATTTTATTAGCTGCAATTTTAAAACATGGAGAGCATTTTACGACCAGATAAATTGGACATTGATCCTCAACCTCCCAAAGCAGCCATTGCCTTTGAACTCTGGCTTGCATGCTTCCAATCGTACCTGGAAGAGATTCCCGTGACTGAGCCTGCTATCACGCACAGAGTTCTCCTCTCCAGAGTCAGTCTACGGGTGTACTCCCTAATCAGGGACTTGCCGACCTACCAAGGGGCACTGGACGCCCTCAAAAGACAGTACCTGTGGCCGGTGAACACTGTCTATGCAAGACATCGCTTAGCAATGCGGCAGCAGCAGGCCGGAGAGTCGAGTGCTGAGTTTGTCCGGGCCCTACAGATACTTGTGTGGGCCTGCGACTGCAGGGGACTGACGGTGGAACAGCATGTGGAGCTCCTGGTACGAGACACCTTCGTTACGGGGATCAGGTCAGTGTACGTGCGCCAGCAGCTATTGGAAAACACCGACCTACCTTACAGTCGGCAATCAAGCTGGCCAACACGCTGGAGGCTGCTCTGCACAACGCTGACACTGTCCAGCCACACGATCTCCCGCCGGTCCCGTGGACGCTGCAGACCCCGCCACCCACCGGCAAATCGACCGCAGCTGCTGCCACTTGCGAGTCCGTGAGCTCCCCGCAATCCTCCAGCGAATTGACCACGGCTGCTGCCAGTCGTAAGTCCGCGCAGTGTTACTTCTGCGGACTCAAAAAGCAACCCTGAAAATGCTGCCCGGCCTGAGAAGCGACCTGCTCCAGCTGCAGAAAGAAGGGCCACTTCGCAAAGGCCTGTAAGTCTAAACCATGAGCGGGGTCCAGCAGCGCTGCGTGCGAGACATGGGGGTCGCCTTCTTGGTCGCTGCCATCTTGCCTGCCCACCTCGTGCGAGGCATGGGGGTGGCCATCTTTGTCGGCGCCACTTCGTCTTGCCTCTGACCCACGGGTGCTTACTGGGCAACAAGATGGCGATTCAACTCTGGCCTCCGTAACCCTCGACCAGAGCACTCCACACCAGCTCGCAAGGTCAATGATGGACATCCTGGTGGAGGGGCACAGGACTAGCTGCCTGTTTGACATGGGCAAGACTGAGAGTTTTATTCACCCGGACACGGTGCAATGCTGTGGACTCGTGACATGGCCGGTAAGCCAGAGGGTCACCATGGCTTCTGGATCGTATTCCACAGACATCCGGGGGGGTTGTGTAGCGATACTGGTGGTGCAGGGCACAGAATATCGGGACTTTGTGTTACTGGTCATGCCTCAACTGTGTGCCCCTGTGCTATTAGGGCTTGACTTCCAGAGCCACCTGAAAAGTGTGACAATGGAGTATGACGGACCCCTCCCACCAATCTCTGTCAGAAATCCTCAGTTCTGTGGGGTTTCGTCATATACCCAGCTACTGACCACACACACACACCGACCCGCACATCCCACCCAACACCACGCCAACAGCCGTGCTACTGTCACCACTTGCAGCCTCTCCACCCTCAAGATCCCTCCCCCACCGCTGTTCGCCAACCTGACCCCCGACTGTAAATCTGTGGCAACTAAAAGCAGGAGGTACAGCGCGGGGGACAGGGCCTTCATTAAGTTGGAGGTGCAGCGGCTGCTCAGGGAGAGGATTATTGGGCCAAGCACAAGTCCTTGGAGGGCTCAGGTGATCGTTGTTCGGACCGGGCAGAAAAATAGGATGGTCGTGGACTATAGCCAGACCATCAATAGGTTCACGCAGCTTGACACGTACCCCCTACCCCGCATCGTGGATATGGTCAACCAGATAGCTCAGTACAAGGTGTACTCGACCATGGACCTGAAATCCACTTACCATCAGCTCCCCATCCGCCCGGAGGACCGCCCCTACACCGCCTTCGAGGAGGGCTGCAGGCTCTATCACTTCCTGCGCGTCCCCTTTGGTGTTACAAATGGTGTCTCTGTCTTCCAGAGGGAAATGGACCGGATGGTGGACCAGTGCCAACTGAAGGCCACATTCCCATATCTGGATAACATCACCATCTACAGTCATGACTGGCAGGATCACAACACTAATCTCCGATTTTTCCAAGCGGCCAAAGCTCTTAACCTCACCTATAACAGGGACAAGTGTGTGTTTGGAACCACCCGACTTGCTATTCTTGTGTATGTCGTGGAGAACGGGGTCATTGGCCCTGACCCCGACCGTGTGCACCCCCTGTTAGAACACCCTCTTTCCACCCTCAGAGCCCTCAAACAGTGCCTGGGCTTCTTTTCCTATTATGCCCAATGGGTCCCTCACTACGCAGACAAGGCTCGCCCCTTGGTCAAGTCCACCGCATTTCCCCTCTAAGCCGAGGCCCGCGCAGCCTTCAGCCGCATTACAGGGGACATTGCCAAAGCAACGATGCATGCGGTGGATGAGACCATTCCCTTCCAAGTAGAGAGTGACGCCTCCAACTTCGCGCTGGCTGCTACCCTCAATCAGGCGGGAAGACTGGTAGCATTCTTCTCTCGTACCCTTCAGGGCCCTGAAATTCGGCACTCCGCGGTGGAGAAAGAAGCCCAGGCCATAGTGGAAGCTATTAGGCACTGGAGGCACTATCTCACCGGCAAAAGGTTCACTTTGCTAATCAACTAGCGCTCAGTTGCGTTGATGTTCAGCAACCAACAGCGGGGCAAAATCAAAAATGATAAGATTTTGCGGTGGAGAATAGAACTCTCCACCTACAACTATGATATCCTGTACCGGCCTGGAAGGCTCAATGAGCCCCCTGATGCCCTATCCCGGGGAGTGTGTGCCAGCGCACAGCTCGACCAGCTATACGCCCTCCATGCAGATCTTTGCCGGGGGTCAACCGATTTTACCATTTTGTGAAAGCCCGGAACCTGCCGTACTCCCTTGAGGACATCAGGACGATGACCAGGGACTACCAAGTCTGCGCTGATTGCAAACTGCACTTCTACCGTCCTGAAAAGGCACAACTTATCAAGGACACCCACCCCTTTGAGCGACTGAGTGTCAACTTTAGGGGCCCCCTTCCCTCCACCGACCACAATGTCTACTTTCTCAACATAATCGACGAGTACTCGCAGTTCCCCTTTGTCATCCCCTGCCCCGATATCACTGCCACGTCCGTCATAAAAGCCCTGCGCCAGCTCTTCACTCTGTTTGGATATCCCTGCTATATCCACAGTGATAAAGGGTCCTCCTTTATGAGTGACAAGCTGCGCCAGTATCTGCTGACTAGGGGTATTGCTACTAGTAGGACCACGAGCTATAATCCCCGGGGAAATGGACAGGTGGAGAGGGAGAATGCCACTGTGTGGAAGACCACACTCTTAGCCCTTAAGTCAAAGGGATTGCTGGTCTCTCGCTGGCAGGAGGTTCTCCCAGAGGCGCTCCGCTCCATCCGCTCCCTGTTATGTACGTCCACCAATGCCACCCCTCATGAGCGACTCTTTTCTTTTCCCAGGATGTCTGCCACTGGGACCACCCTACCAGTTTGGCTGACGTCTCCAGGGCCAGTGCTGCTCCAGAAACACGCGAGGAGCAATAAATACTCCTCGCTGGTCGAGAGGGTTCATCCACTTCATGCAAACCCTCAGTATGCCTACGTGGTCTTAACTGATGGGCGGGAGGACACGGTCTCCATCCACAACCTGGTGCCCGCAGGAGCACCAGACCCCTACCCCGAACACTCCCCGGTGACTATGAACCCCGTACCCACCAGGGTGTATACCCACAAGACACCGCGCACACCAAACCCTACACAGACTCCTCATGACACTCCCATACCGGGTGCCTCACACATGCATGAGGGATTACTGATCCCTAATGGGCTGACACCTCAAGTCAGGCCGGAGCCAGCACAACCACTGTCATTGGTACAATCACCACTGGCACTGCTGCAATCACAGCCAGTGCTACGTAGATCGCAGTGACAGATTTGACTGCCTGATAGACTTAACCTGTAAATACACTTGTAAGAAACTTCACCCCATGGGGACTCTCTTTTAAAACAAAGGGGGGGGTGAGTGAATGTGGTGAACTACATATACCTGTCTGGACACGCCCCCTGCTGACTGCTCCTGTGGCTCCTCCCACTGACCCCTGTATAAAGGCGATTGGAGGCACTGCTCCTCCCTCAGTCTCCAGGATGTTGTGTGGTGGTCTCTTGCTTCTAATCGTGGTCTGCTGCAGCTAATAAAAGACTATTGTTCGCTTCCTGTCTCTGAGAGTTATTGATGGTGCATCAGTCACTGAGTCAGTCAGTTCAGCGTTGGGTTGATGGCTGCAGACCTCAATCAAGTTGCACAAATGGTAACAGCACTGAGGAAATTAAACATTCAACTGCAGCTGAAAGTAAATCCACAGCCATGAACCATCGAGGCAATCAAACCTTGCAACATTGGAATCCAAGCCTCCTGCACCTTCCCCTGGCAGCAGTGAGAGAGAGTGAGCAGGTAAATGCAGCAGACGGCACTGAGCACTGGTTTATTTACTGCTCTCATCAATTTACTTTTGCTCAAAGCTTTAATCAGCATGGGGTAATGGAGCCAGCCAGGGGTTTGTATTCTGCCATGAGGAATCAATGCAGCATATAGGCCCAGTGATTGCCATAGCTGCTATCCATGCTGCATCCCACTGGAGATTGCCAGATTGTTCAGTTGGCCCAAAAGTACATTCTGGAAAGGGAAGTTACAGGCTGCAATCAATCCCAGATCAGAAGAACTATATTTAGAAAAATATGACTATACTGTAGTTTTGTAAGCTGTCTGGCACCATCTTGCCAGCAGTCTGAAGAGAGTGGAGCAACAATTTAAGAAAGGAGGGAGTTAATAGGAGACCACAGGTCACTTAACACAGGTCAACCACAGGTCGATAGTGTGAAAAGAGCTGGAATCTATAGTTGAAGAAGCAAAGAAATGGTATTTAGAAAAACGGTCAGCCTTGGCACATGAAAGGCTGATGTAGTATATTTGAACTTTAGCCTTCAATGAACTGGTACACAACAGATTATTAAACAAAGTTAGTCTGCATGTTATTATGGTCATATAGTGACATGATCTAAGATTTGGTTATTGGACAGAAAGTAGAGAGTATTATTAAACCACCCTAGGTTATTTTTGGGGAGGAGACAGTGACTAGTTGGGCTGTAAGGATTTGTGTTGGAATCCCAGCCATTCACAACCTGTATCAATGGGTGAATCATGTATAATATATCTCAGATTTCTGATTATGTAAAACCAGATGGATGTGAGGAGGTTACAGGAAAGCTTCAGGGTTATATGACTAGGTTAATTGATGGAAGTCGGCATGGCACAGATTGAATGTAATATGGAAAAAATATGAAGTCACAAATTTGGAATAAAAAACTGGTGAAAGATTGAAAGGTGTAAATGAGTAGAAAGTTATGTTATTCCTTGTACTCTGATGACTTGCAGTTGATGTTAAAGAACAGCAAGCAATTGAGATGGTATATGTTATCCAACCTCAACTGTAAGAGGATTTGAGTAGAAGAGTAGAGAGAGATGACTTGCTTCAACTGTATAGAGCCTGATGAGACTGCATTTGGGACATTGTATACAGGTCTGGTTTCAAAACCTAGAGAATGACACGCTTGCAGTAGAGAGAGTGCCACAAAGAGTTATCAGATCGATTGAGACTATGCACTCTAAGCCTATACCCTGTTGGGTTTAGGAGAAAGAGAGGGGATCTCTTTCAAAGGCACAATGCCCATATAAGGATTGGCAGGGCTGTCTAGAAAGAGTCTGCGAATAAGACAATAGCTACTCAGGACAGAAGTGAAAAAAAAATCCTCACCCAAAGGATTTGAAACTTTGAATTTTTGTATCCAAGCGTTCTATGAAAGTTCAACACATTCAATGCTGAGATCAATAGTGTAGCCTCAAAAAAGGATTGTTACAGAGCCCAACTATACTCAGCTTACAAAGGGTTAAACATAACCACCCCAGAAAAGAAGTCTAGATGGTGGACTCAGATTAAGAAAGCAACACACAGGGAACTTAATGGTCTACAACATTCTCTGAGAATTCTAAGACAATTGATAACCACTTAACTGGAAGAATGTTCTCTGGTATTGATCGATTGATAACAGAATTGTGAATTGGGAGCTGTTTTGAGAGGCCATTTGTGCCAATTAAACTGTAAAGTATGGACTAAAGCAAGACACTCATGAGAAATGGAAATGGAGTTGCAAAGTAATGGTCTCTCAGTTCCATTATTCTCTTCCCTGCAATTTCCTGGCTTCACTGGGCTTAAACTTTCTGGTGCCTGATAAACTGAAAGCAACAAGGCAAAAGACATTTGGTTGCAGTGAGAAAAACCCTGAAGCATCTTCTATGATGTCCAAGGCGCAGGTAGCAGGCGGTAGAGCTAGTTATTAATATGGTGATAAGGATGACCAAAGGCCCAGGTTTAAACAGTGACAAACCAATGTGGGAGGACTTGGTTGTGAGAACAACTTGGGGAAATAGGCAAAAGCAATCGACTCACGTTTCTCTGTCTCTGATTAGCTCTGATGGCTTTCATGGAGCCCTGGATTCTGAAAGATTTGTGTAAAAATGTATAAAAGAAGCAATATCCAGTACATTGGCAGTAATGCTCTGGGAATAATAATCCGCAGAGAATGGCCTTGACTTTTAAACTCAGGGAAAGCTGACCCTCCAAAATGAACCTGGCCAGTTCATCTTGCATGGATGGTACCAGAGTTCAAGTTGTGAGTCTTGTGATTTAATGCATTGAAAGGCAAGCTGGGACAATGAGTTAAATGTGAGGTCATCAGGAGATTTACTAGTTAATTGCATGCCAGTGTACTTTAAGTGACTTTATAGTTAATAAATGTTGAGTAGTAGAAAACTTTAATTTGGGTGTTCCTTTTGTTGTCCATCATATCAATTAACTCCTATCAAGGCAGAGGGCCAATGATAGGTTTCTAGCCATGAAGGGAAATCAAAGGATGTATCGTTTGGTGCAGGAAGGTGAAGCTCTGGTTCAAGATTACTCATGATCTTGTTGATTCACCTAGCAGTCTCAAGGGGCTGGAGCTTTTATTTCTCACATGCTTTTGAACAGAACAATTGTTAAAAGATGCAAAAGAGCTTTTACTTAAGGGATTCTCTTTTAACACATTTTATTATACATACTAATGCGTATAATTCACATTTTATAATCAAAGATTGTGACAGAAAAGAAAAGAAAGCCTGACCTGATCGAAGCCCGGCCTGTAAATTAAGGTGAGCAGTAATCAATATTTGTATAAACACTCAAGTCTGCTGTCAGTTTTTTTTAATGCAATGGGTTTATATTTACTTACCTACCAATAATGGATTTGTTTTGTGACCTTGTGCTGAGTTTTGGTCAGCTAATAAAAGTGATAAAAGGCGGCGGTAACTGATAAATTTAACAGACCATATGGTTTGAAGAGAGCATGAAATTTTCATTATTACCTTGGGTATTTCAAAGCAGAGAACTGAGCATGGAACACTTCTAAATGGAGATGAACTGTGCAAATGAGTTCTGAAAATGAACTACATGTGGTGGAAATTTGAAATGAAATCCGAAGATGTTGGAAGGACACGACATTCCATTAGCTGCTATTTCACAAAGGTTTGCAGTTGCTGCAGTCAACCAGTAGCTCGTACATGTTGACATACCAGTGAACCCGAGTTAATATTGGTCCATTTGGCTGATAGCTCCAGCTTGTGCTGCAGTATCTGATTTCTTATTGCATTTCTATGTATTCCAGTCCTTAGAGGCAAGTGAGATTACTTGATCACGATTCTGACTTGTTTATGGGAACAAATTTTAAAGAACAAAGAAGTGACCAAGAAATGCAGCTGTAGCCTGAGCTAATGTTAGGAAGAGCTGGGGCAAAAGCAGCATCACTAAACTCAGACTTGTAGAACAATGCAAATAAATAGGCTATAAAATGGAAAATAGTCATAAACTATATTACAAACTGAAGAACTGTCTTGACATTATGGGATCTATTTACTTTACACTTTATCATCAATGGTTGCCACCATCAGGTCAATCTTGTCTTCTTCCAGCTATCATTGGGCAGGAGGAACAGAAGCCTGAAGCCCCACACCACTGGGTTCAAACCTATACAACCTTAATCGCTACCTCTGTGTAACAATACTATGGCTACTTTTCACTACAGATTTAAACTTAGATTTTTTTGTTCTAGTTGTGTTATTTCTTGTAGTGTGTAATTTATATTTAATTTATTTTCTTCTGAATGTTTATATTTGATGCTATGTGCTTCTGATGCGGCTACAAGTGAATATACATATACTGGGGCATATGAAAACATACTAAAAATTAATCCATTTCTTTTGTCTTATTGACCAAACTGACCAATGCAACCTCTTCTTATCAGCACAGCTGAAGCTGGATTGTCAAAGTCACTGAATACTGAGGTCATTGTTCCCACACAGAGTGAGTGAACAAGGTGTCTGCTAAAAATAAGGGATGACTCAGAGTTGTGTATATTCCGTCTGTAAAATAGTTAAGCTGTCCCTTTATACCCAATTGGATGTCTACTGAAGTTGTGTGTAAATCAATTGTTAATATTGTTGGTCAGTTGCCAGGTAAAGATGAACTGAAAAATGGTGAAATAATAGTCGTTTCCTTTGTCCTGCAAATAAGTCATTCTGAAACATTGATACACATGGTGGCTTTCTCCCCAACACTGATGAACAATAAACCTTTAGTGCTTATAGTAGTCTTTGGTCTCGAGCAATTTTTTGCTCACTTAGTATCCCCTAGCACCTCATAATGATTTCATTGACATTGTTAGTGCAGTTAAGCTCCTGGATAGTAGAGGAGGGAGTCAATGCAGCAGCAATTCCACCAATAAAGAGGAGGCATTACTTTTTCCTGAATATGGAATTCTTATGTTGCAAATACGACTTGTCATTTTGTACTACAGGAGCTGCTGGGTGACAGATGACCTGACTATTGGACATTTGACTTTATTCAAACTCTCGGATGTATATTTAAAACATTTTTCAAGATAATTATGGTGATAATACTTTTTTCATGGCATTCATTAATGAATGGATGCATTCATGAGTTTTACCATGGTTAGTGTTGGAGTGGATATTCAATGAAATAAAATAACAATTCAAGTACTGGTAGAGTGATACAGCAGGGACAGCTGTAGAAAACAGACGTTTCTGACTTAATTTGTCAATAGTTCTCAGAAAAGGAACTGCTATGCAACCTAGGGTCTGCCTGTGCTGGTGTAGGTATCTTAATGCAATATTAGAACATTGCCTTCCTATTCTCCATCAATGTTTTCAGGAGGTAGAACTTAGAGAGTCAGTATTTCCAAAGCCAACTTCATATCAATAGATCAGGTGAAACAAATGTACACATTTCTCTCCGAAATTCTTTTTGAAATCCCACCATGATTTGTTCTCTCAGTTTGACATAATTTGAGCATCTTGCATTCAGCTCACGAACCAACTGCAAGTTTAAATTTTACAAACTCTCTCTAACTCAAATTATTCTGCCCACAATCACCACATTAGCTGTCTGCTGAGTCCAACAGCATTTCTGGGCATTGTATCCTGAAAGGCCACTTGAGATTGGTATGCTAATGAGACATTTCACTTTCTGTATTGCCTCTAGCAAACTCCGAACCACAAGTACTTTCTCTCCTAATATTATATTAATAGACTTTTTTTCCCTTTCCCAACTTCAAATATTTCAGATAACTAGAATGACATCCCACCAAGATCCAATTTAAAATGTACCATTTATCAACAACATTTTTTCCTAACAAGTTCTGTCAAAGTAAACATATGAAATGCATGTAGATTTATGGTCTAATTTTCAGCAACTTGGTTTAATTTCAGTCTATCCCTATTCACTGGTATACACTGATGAACAATGAAGATCTTTAGCAATTTCTTCTTCATTTGTGTCCCCAGCATCTTTTGAAATTTTACTCTCAGCAACAATAACTCTAAACATGCATTTCCATTTCCATGATTTTGTATATTTTTGATCAATTAATTAATATTGTCTATAAATCCAAATTAGCATTCTGAAATATGAACCTTCTCAAATCGTTGTAAGTGTTTCTGCAAATGTTTGCTAATGGTATAACTTTAAACGATCACACCTTGTGGTGAGTATTAGTATGCCCCCAAATACCTCACCATTCAGAGAGGACCTAAGCAAGCTTTATTCATCAAGTATATGCTGAATACATATTCTTACTTTATTAAATGCACACCAATGAAGGTACAAGGTCAAAAGGGTCAGGAGACCTTGTCTCCACCCTCCCATCGGACAGTAGATACAAAACCTTGAGAGCATGTAACACCAGGTTCAAGGACAGCTTCCATCCTGCTGTTATTAAATGCTTGAATGGATCTCCTATATGCTAAAGGATGCACTCTCGATGAACTCTTGATCTACCTTACTTGCCAAACTCTGTCCATCTCTGTGGCTTGAACACGTCGCGCCTCGCAATGCCCTAGCACGGTTCATCCCCTGAACAAACCTCACCTCTGCTTGCTTCTTCATTGTCTATAGTGATAGTTCACCACAATTTGCATCATGAAAGATGTTATGTAATGTTTTTGATCAAACCTTTTGCCTTATGATTTATCAGTAAGCTGTCGGACATCTTCGGTAGTGCCATCTGACTGATTGAATGATTTTACTAGAAGGCATGCAAGTACCGTATCTCAATACAAGTAATAATAACAAACCAATTCCAACACCAGAATAAGAAGATAGAACTGGTGTATCTTGGTGGCAGGAAGCAGATACCATCCGATTTAACATATGGAAAAAACGGCTGATGGAGGGAAAAGGTTTACAAACACACAGAAAAAGACTTTGATTCTGAACTGTGCTCCACATTTCTCAACTGATTCTAGTCTGATACCTGATCCTTCCCATAGCAATTCTTCATCCTTTAATTTTCAATGTTAGGTTTATATATGTAGCCCTACCCAGTTTAATTACAGTCATAAATGTATATACTTTTGTATGTAATGAAAACCGAAGGCAAGAGAAACAGTCAATGTTCTGGAAATTCTTAGTTCTTAGTATTTTTTGTAAATTTCTTCTTGGGCATATTACTGTGCTAAGCGGGGCACGGTGCTGGCTGATAATCACTATAATGTCTCACAACAACACTCAAGACCTGATTGTATTTTGACTTAATTATGTTTAAATCAAGCCTGTGGTAACATCACTACAATTAGAATCACTAGATTGTTGAAAGAACAGATAGAGCAACAGTATGTCACTTTTCATAAAAAAAGGGAAGAAAATGCTGAAAAGACAGCATTTGTGTGAGGAGAAACAGCAAGAATTGTACTTCAGAAACAGAAGAGATCCTGCAGATTCCAGAAAATGTGAACAGTACACTCAAAATGCTAGAGGAACTCAGCAGGTCAGGCCACATCTTTGAAGGGAAATAAACAGTCAATATCCAACAACAGGAACCCACAACTCCACTATTGATTTTCCTTCATAAATGCTGCCTGACCTTTTGTGTTCCTCCAGCATTACGTGTGTGCTTTAGTCACTACTTCTATGGCTTTTTGTTTTGGAATAACACTCAGTCATCCTCAGTGCGACTCATTGTGTAAGCTTAGCTGTGTCTGTGATCATTTTATGTGAGGACAGGAGTTAGTCTCACTGCTCTCTTTTGTTGATGCTTGCAAAGATGGTTAACATTAGTTCTGTGGACCTGGCTGTGAACAGTGGGCATTTAAACAAAGAACAAAAGGTTGACCCAAGTCCAATAAATGTACACTCAAGACAGTTTCTCATTTATAAAAACATAATTCTACTGGTCAACTCTCCTGGCAAGGAAAATAGTTAACCTGATGTATTAATCTCCCAAGCTGGCCGGTGGTGTACTGGCATTCACATTAGACTCCTAGGCGAATGGTCATGGGTTCGAATCCGACCGGCTCCTAGCATGCTTTCCATCGTGTTGGGATGAGCATCGAGCTAGCAACTCAGCCTCGTAGAAAGCCAGACAAATGCTAAAGAAAGGGCAAGGTTGCCACCTGATGCACCACAAGATGTGGAGAGGAAAAAAATAATCTCACAACAAAAACATAACCATTTAATATGCTGTTAAGTCTGTCTTTATTAGCAATCTTTCACTAATTCTAGCTTCAGAGGAAACTGATGGATGCATACAAGTGCTAATTACTATTGGAAAGCTCTTTGTGGTCTGTCCTTTCATATTCTTTTATCTATTATTTAATGCCACAGAACAATTTAATGTAATGGCTTTGACACATGGTGATTTGAGTGGAAAATGAATACTCTGATTAAAGCAAGCATGTTGCAGTAATAGTGTGCTGGCGGAGGTAAATAACAACAAGGATAGTCACAATAGATCAAACAAAACACCAGACCAGCATGCAGAATGAAAGTACCCTTTTGGCTAACCTGACGGGAACCTAAAGAAGTTGTGGAAATCTTTTAAATTTGTTATTTTACTTATGGTTTGAAAGAAAAATGAGTGGATCAAACTTGGAGACAAGGAGACAATGGCAGGTGAGATGATATGTTTATGATGTGTAAAGAATGTGTTGTCAAATGCATGAATAAATAAAACATCAAATTTAACATATGTCTTGTCTATTCAACTGCCTCTCCAACTTTTTCTAAAATGTAGATTCCACCATCTTCTCTGACAGAGAAATTCTAGACATCATCTACCCTCTCTGTGTAAAAAAAAATCTCCTTCCTCTCATCTATGCCATCTTACTTTTGATACCACTGCCATGAGAAAAAGGTTCTGTCAATCTCTATTATCTATGCCTCTTATAATTGTACGTGTCGGTTGCCCGTTGTTTCTGATTATGACGTAACTCATGCTGGAGGAGTTTTATAGTGAAAAAGCCATTGCACTGGGCCGTTGCACCCTCTTGACCTCAAAATGTTGGTCCAATGGTACGAAAAATCATCATGACTAGAGTCTTCCTTGGCTGCAGTGGATAGCCATGATGTGTTCTGTGCCTTATTGTACCCTTCACTCTCTACAAATGTTGCAGCACCACCTCCTTGGCCACTGAATCTTGGAGTTGATCTCATCCAGCCAGTCCACCACAGCTGGCTTTGCATGATAGGGTAGGCATATCCCTGTCTCATCGGCGTTGGAGGTTCCTGGCTACTCTCCCCTGGTTTAGCCCGCCTGTTGAAGCAGTGTACTGGGGTGTGGCCACTGTTGCATTCTTGGAGGCACAGGTGAGAGCCGGGTGGCAGGTGAAGACCAAAGTTGGGTGAGCTACCTTTGGGCAGAGCAGTTATGTCCCTGAACGCTCCATACACCCCTATTCTATAACTATATATGCCTCTGTTAAGTCATCATTCAGCCTCCTTTGCACTGAGTTGAAAGCAACTTGTTCTATTTCTTCCCAGAACAAAATTTCTCCAATCCAAGCAACATCCTCATCAATCTCCTTCACGTTCTCTACAACACAATCTTATAGTGTAGCCAATGTTCTGTAAAGTTGCAACTTTTATATTCTATGCCCCAACCGAAGAAGGAAAGCATGCCGTATCTACATGTGCCGTCAGTTTCAAGCAACCAAAGACATGAAACTCAGAGTCCCTCTGTTCACCTGCATCCCTTAACCACTCTTGATATATGTCTCACCTTTTGGAGTTCCCAAAATGCATCCTGTTATTAAAGATTCTGACATCATGGGATAACACAAGGTTTATGTTTGAAAACTAAATCTTTAGTATTAAGTACACTGACAGACATCCCACTTCTCCCAGAAGTTCCAGCAGTCTCCTGCATATTGATAGTACCTCCCTGATGCCCACAAATTATATACAATATCCTGGAAATTGATTTTTTTGAGAGCGAGCAAGCGAGAGGGACAGAGAGCAAGTGACAAATGTAGCAAGAGAGTGACAGAGAGAGCATCCTGATTGGTCTCCCTTTGTGCTAAGTAGATCAGTTTTCTCTGTGGGCGGACTTTACAGTCGACCTCTCTCTCTCTTTCATTGTCCATCAGTTCAGTTTAGTGTCCTGCAGCGCCAAGGCGGAATGTTCCAAAAAAAGAAAATATAAAACGTACTTCACCCCAGACTACACTAAAGTGTATCCCTGCCTAATAGGGATCAAAATAATGACAATGTTGCTCACTGCACTGTTTGCAACAGTGAATTTTCTATTGCCTATGGTGGATTAAATGACTGTAAAAGACATGTTGAGATGTGTTTAACAGGTGTCATTCATTCATTAGCATAGCTAACGTTAGCTGGCTAGCTGCTAAAGAGCTACTCTATTACTCTATTGATGTCCTATGTGATGAGGCCAAACTCCCTGTAGGCTTGCTTGAAGTTATAATAGAATAAAAAAATGACTCCATGATAATATAATATATTGCCAAGCAAGCAACATCACAGTACAAGGAAAGTTTGCAAAGGAAATAGTGAAGCTATTTGCGTTAGCATTTAGCTATTAGCATTGAGACTGCCAACAAAATACTCAACAAGGATATATATATATATATATAAATGTCTGTGTGTGTGTGTGTGTGTGTGTAAATAGTTTCAATACATGATCAAATAAACTGTTGTTGTCTTAGAGGTCGACCGGGAGGTGGGGTATATGGGGTTGTGGGGGGGGGTGGTGGCGGGGTGGGGGTGGTGGTGATTCCTCCCTGAAATGAGTTTTTGCAGGGTGGGATGTCAGCCTTGAAGAAAAAATAAAGAAGGTCAGAACTTACTTTGAGTCTTGCACAGCTGTGTAAAGAAGCAAGGAGCTCTACAGGATCTTTCAAGTGGTAGTCACAGCTGTAACATAAGGAGAGCAGGAATCATTTTGCTGCCCAAAGTCCAATAAACATGTGAAAATGTACAGAAAGTCCAAATGTTAATGTTGTTTGAAAGGCAAACATTAGAAAAATATGTCATGTACCCTGAAGTCTGCTATATTCATTCTTTAGCTATTTTGCCCCTTTCTGCTAATGTGATGAACTGAACATTGAGGCTTCGGGCCTACTCTGAGCTGATCCGGGGATTTGGATCTAAGGACTCAGTTTGGTTCGGAATGCTGCTGTTGTTGCTAACTTCCATTGTTTACGTGATTTGTTTTGCTCTTTTTTCTCTTTCTCTGTGGGAACTAGGAGTTGGCCTTATTCTTTTTAATTAGGTTATTTTGGGTTCCTTGCTTTGCAACTGTCTGTTAAGCAAACACATCTAAAGGTTGTAGACTTATGCATTCTTTGACGATAAATGCACTTTGAATCTTTCTGTGCCAGACCCTTTCTCCATTCATTCCACATGTTCTCAGCAAGATCTATAGCTCTCTGGTGTACAGAATTCCAAAGAGTCAATTTCTGAGTAAGATAATGTCTCTTCACTTCAGTCCAGCATAGTATATTCCTTATCCTGAATTAGTGCACAGCTTTTACACTTCCAGTCAGCCGGTGTGTGCCATTAGTAAACCTTGTAAAGCATCCTCAGTAGCTACCTGCAGATCCTTGTAGTTCATTTCTGAGCTTAGTTAATACGTGGACATCTATAATGTGGTTTGCACTTGATACAGATGGCATTATTACAATAGTTAAGGTCAATCGCAGACAAGGCTGGTCTTGTCTAGAACCTATCCAGTAAGAACTGCTGACAGTGTCACAGGTTGGATGTGCTACCACCCTTTCCATATAGAAGAAGGATTCCCTTCTCAACACCTGGTTTGCTGATGCAAATTTCAATGATTCATCAACTAGCCAGTGATCATTGCCAAAACTTATTCACTAAAGTAATATTGTTCAGACTTTGCTGCATTGGTTTGAAGGCTGGTTTATCTTTTCTTTGCAATGAAATCCGAAATTGTAGCTGTGCCTCACTAAGTCAAATGCAGCAATACTTCCAGTTCCACCCACTACTTGTCATAATCGCTTCATACAGCCACATGTAAATTTATTGCCATTCATGCAGTGACTCAGCAAGGTCCTTCTGTATGCTGGGATCTACTGGTCTTTCAGTATTTAAAAAATATGTTTTTCCATTATATCTGTAAAAGTAACCTTAGATGTTTGTACATTTTAGTCTATCAGCCAACTTCTTGTTCACTCAATTAACCTGCTAATATCACTCTCTAGATTCTTTGTGTTATCTCTCAGCTCATGTTTCTAGTTAGCTTTAATTCCCTTCCTGTGTCTGACTACAGTTGGTGACTGATCATTTGCTGCTCTCTGAAGTCCAGAATATCCACTCCGGAGGGAAAAGGTGCCTTTCTGCTTCAGCCTGGCACCAATTAGTCCTTCTGGATCTAACTCCTGCTCTGGTTCTACACTTTCCAGCCCATAGTCAGTCAGTCAGTGTGCATTCCCAGCAAGCCATCTGAAAACATTTCTTTCACGTCAGTCATTTATAAAGATTTTAAATTGCTGGGGGCCCAGTACAGATTTGTTTGGTTTACCGCAAGTAAAGAATTGCCTGTTTGAAAATTACTTACTGACTGGTCAATATTTTCTCATCTGTAACGAAATCTCTTTCTAAACTTACTAACTCAAACTCTGTAAACCTTCATTAAATGCAAAAACTTTTTTGTAGTACTTCCTCAACTGGGTATTGAAAACTCAATTATAAGAGTGCCACTTTTTCCTATTAGGCTATCCTGCGAGTCACATCCTCAAAAAATGTCAATTGTTGAGCATGATGACTGGTGACTGACTAATCAAGTTATGGCTATGTAAACGCCTTTGGCACATGTTCTTAGTGTTTGATTCTAACATTTTCTCAACAACCCTGCTGTATGTAAATTTCTCTCTTGCTTTCTTTAATATCAGATTTTTAGCTAAATACATAGTTGATTTTTGATTCCTTTGATACAAGAAGAATGATGGGGTGTGGGGGATCTCATTGAAACTGACCGAATGTTGAAAGGCCTTGATAGAGTAGAATAGGAGCAGATGTTTCCGATGGTAGGAGGGTCTAAAACCAGAGGGCACAGCCTCAGTATAGAGGGACATCTATTTAGAATGGTGATGAGGAGGAATTTCTTCAGCCAGAGAGTGGTGAATCTGTGGAATTCGATATCTCAGATGACTGTGGAGGCTAGGTTATGAGATTGCTGGACTCTTGATTAGTCAGGGTATGAAGGGATACAGGGAAAAGGCAGGAGATTGGGGCTGACAGGGAAAACGGATGAACCATGATGAAATGGCGGAACAAACTCGATAGGCCAAATGTCCTAATTCTTTTCCTATATCTTATGGTTTTATACAAGCTATCTGCTCTAGTTGATGGGTCAGCTTTGACTTTTTTTATTTTCTTGCAATCATAGAGACAGGCGTTTCAATCCATCAATTCCTAGCCAACAATCAACCCCCATGTACACTAATCCTGTGTTAAACACTGTTTTAAAAAATTCTCCCCATGTTCTCCGAGATTCTACCACTTTCCTACACACAAGGGATAATGGCCAATTAACCTACTGACCTGCATATCTTTGGTATGTGGGAGGAAATCAGAGCATCAGGAGGAAACCTACACCATCATGTGGAGAACATTCAAATTCCATACTGAAAGCATCTGAGGTCAGAATTGAACCTGAACACTTACATTGTGAAGCAGCTGCTCTATTAGCTGCACCACCGTGTCTCCCTTATTCACTGTCTCCTGAGTCAAAGTTAAAGCCAAGTTTATTGTCATATGCAAAAACACAGATGCAGAGCATCACTGGCACATAGCAACAGATACACAACATTCACAAAATGAACATAAATTAAACAAGTTCTACAATAATAAACACAATTGGAACACAATCAAGAAATCCATTGTGGGGTAAAGTGGTCAAAGTGGTCATAGAGCTGTTATATTGAAATAGTGGTGAGATATGCACAGGTTGGTTCAAGAAGTCAATGGTTGAAAGGAAGCAGTTCTTGAACCTGGTACTTTGAAACTGCCAGATGTTAACTGCAGTAAGCAGCTTTCCTTCTTTACTAAAATTATATACTTAAGATTTTCCACTTTTATTATATCCCTCAAACCTGGGTTTCTCTGTTTATTATGTAAGGATGGATATCAAATATTGGTGGCAATTGGCTTATTTTGAATATTCTTCACAGGATCCTTTACAAATAATAGGAGGAGGTGCAAGTTTCAGGATCAATATGATGGACTGATATCGAGGCTTCGGACCTACTCCAGACTGTTCCAGGGTTCAGATCTAAGGACTCATTTTGATTCAGAATGTTGCTGCTCGCTTCTGTTGTTCGCATGATTTGTGTTTTTTCCCTTCATGTTCAACGGGTGGTGGTCTTTATTTTATGTATTTTTCAATTGGTTTCTTTTGGGTTTCTTGCTTTGTAGCTGCTTATAAGCAAACAAATCTTAAGGTTGTATAATTTAGACATTCTGTGATAATAGATATACCTCAAACCTTTCAAACTTTGAAATAATTTTTAAAAAACTACAAAAGGTCATTTCCACAAAAGAGATATATAATGGAAACTTAAATTCTGAAATAAAAATGGAAGATGCTGGTTGAATTCATGAGGTGAGGCAGCATCTGTGGAATGAGAAATATACTTCAGGTTGATGTTATTTATTTGTAACTGGAACTATTAAAATGTTTTTTAGTAAAAATGGCAGAAAAGGATGGAGGAACAAAAGAGAAAGTCTGTTAAATCTCCAATAGGGCAAATGGCAAAAGGGTTGAAAATAAGAGTGCAAGGCTTAAAGGGTTGCAATGACACAAGTAGTGTTACAGAAAAATATAAGGGGGATAATACTCAAACACTAGGAAATCTGCAGATGCTGGAAATTCAAACAACAATGCACAAAAAATGCTGGTGGAACACAGCAGGCCAGGCAGCGTCGATAGGGAGAAGCGCTGTCAATGTTTTGGGCCGAGACCTGACGAGGTTTTGGGTTCTGACGAAGGGTCTCGGCCCGAAACGTCGACAGCGCTTCTCCCTATCGATGCTGCCTGGCCTGCTGTGTTCTATCAGCATTTTGTGTGTGTTGTTGTTTAGAGGGATAATACTGTAGATTTTGGAGATCTAGAAAGATCTGAATGTAAGACTGAAAGCCTTAACTCTGTCTCTCTTCCCACAGATGTGACCTGATGTGCTGAGTGTTTCTTGATTTATCTGTATGTATTTTATATACCTGGGAATGTTGTGAAGATGAGTAAAATGAGAAGGGCTAAATATGGTGATGGTTGTATTGCCAACTTACTGTGATTAATTTAAGATGTAACTATCTTCCACTCATTTGCATTATTTTGGGGGGACATTTCAATATTTATATTGGAAGATGTTGCAATGAAGCCCTACTTTCTCCACTCTCACACAGTCTCTGCTATTTGAGCAAATTCAAATTGTTCATCATACAGTTGACTGATGTCAATAAGTTTTACATCCCACCTCTAATTAAGTGGCTGAATCTGAATTTTTGATTATGAACTGTGCTTCCTTGTGGGGTTTTGCTTGATCTATTCCAGTATAGATAATCCAATTTACAGATAAATTTCAAAAACAGCAGACAATGGAGAATTCATGTGAGTGAAAATATTGAGAAACTGTTTTTCATTGGGAAGAAAGTCAAGGCTCATTGTGATGTTTAATCTTAAACACAAGGCAACATAATAACAAAATCTAAATGTTATGGGCACGTCTATTTTCTACAAGTTATAAAAGGTCTAGTTCTGCAGAACTTTCCAACTGAATCCTATTGTAGTTCTTGATGATGGTTCATTAGATTTAATGGTTTGAATTTATGTGTTATATCCATTTTAGAGTCACCATTAACAGTTAGAAATAAACAAATACTTTAGTTTCATGATATTACTTAATCATCAGATGTCATGGGTCCCATTGGCAATTGTTTATAATTTTTCACCACTCAAGGATGATAACTGAGCACTGCCTGATAAAAAAGAGAAAATCTGCAGATGCTGGAAATCGAAGCAACACAAACAAGAGAAAATCCTGATGAAGAGTCTCAGACTGAAATTTTGACCATTTACTCTTTTCTGTAGATGCTGCCTAGCCTGCTGAATTCCTCCAGCATTGTGTGTATTACTGCCTGTTAAAATGACTGTGATTTTGCAAAATCCCTGTCACCACGTGCATTCCTTCAGATGATAGTTCTGCTAATACCATTAACACCTTTTGCAGATATAGTTATATCTCATGAGACTGTTCTGTCCATCAAGTCTATGCCTGCTCTCAATGCAATCCCTTCACCCCCTTGCTTCCAGTCCAGATGAAGGGTCTAGACCCAAATAGTTTTCTGCACGTTTCCCTCTATCTACGTTGCCTGGCCTGCTAAGTGCTTTGAATGGTAATGTCTTTCTTCCAATTACTTACTAGTAACGCTATTCCCTCTCAATGAGCTGAGTGATTTTTATGCATACACTGTAAGGGAGAATAAAACTACAGATGTACAAATGTATTCCTGCAGTATCTGGTGACCCTGTGATATCTGTATCGGAGGACCAACATCAGAACATCTTCCAAGAGGGTGAACTCATTCAGGGCTTCAGACCCCAGTGATGTATCTGCCGGGGCACTGAAAACATGTGCTGACAAAGTGACGGAAGTGCTCAGGGAGATTTTCAGTCTCTCCCTGTTGTTGTCAGGGGTTCCTGCCTACTTCAATAAGTTGTCATCATACAAGTCCCCAGGAAGAAGAGGGAGAGATGCATCAATGGCTATCACCCAGTTGCATGCACATCTATTGTGACAAAGTTCTTTGTGAGGTTGATTAGAATCAGGGTCAGGTCTATCATCACCGACATGTGTTGTCAAATCTGTTAACTTAGCAGCAGCAGTTCAATGCGATCCATACTATAGAAGAGAAAAATAGATGTAAATAAACAAGTAAATCAATTACAGTACATGTGTATTGTATAGATTAAAAATTGTACAAAAAGAGAAATAACATATATTTAAAAAGTGAGTTAGTTTTCATGGGTTCAATGTCCATTGAGGAACTGGATGGCAGAAGGGAAGTGTTCCTGAATCACTGAGTGTGTGCCTTCTGGCTTCTGTACCTCCTTCCTGATGGTAACAATGAGAAAAGGGCACGCCCTGGGTGCTGAAATTCCTTACTAATGTACGCTGCCTTTCTGGGGCACCGCTCCTTGAAGATAGTCTGGGTGCTTTGTAGGCTAATACTCAAGATGGAGCTGACTAAATTTACGATCCTCTGCAGCTTCTTTCTGTCCTGTACCTCCCATACCAGGCAGTGATGTAGACTGTCGGAATGCTCTCCACGGCACTGAAGTTTTTGGGCGTTTTTGTTGACATACCATATCTCTGCAAACTCCTAATGAAGTATAGTTGCTGTCTTGCCTTGGTCAGAATCAATTCCTGCCTAGGCAATGAACTGGCCATGCTTCAATTTAACGACCAGCACAATAGGTCTACAATGGATACAGCTCTCCGTTTGGCCTTGGACCACCTGGACTACAGCATTACCTATGTCAGGCTGCTATTTATTGATAACAGCTCAGTATTCAACACCATCGTACCCTCTGTGCTAATTAACAAGATTCAAAGCCTGGACCTTGTACCTCTCCCTCTGCAATTGGATTTTTGACTTCCTCTTCAGCCAGTGTAGGTCAGAACAACATCTTCATCTCATTCAAAATCAACACCAGTTCACTCTCTCTATACCCATCATTGTATGGCTAGACATAGCTCAAGTGCCATCTATAGATTTGCTGATGACTCCTCTGTTGTTGGCAGATTTTAGATAGTGATGAGTAGGTGTATAGGAGTGAGATAGATCAACTGTTTGAATGGTGTCACAACCTTGCAATCAATGTCAGCAAGACCAAAGAATTAATTGTGAACTTCAGGAAGGGGAAGTTGAGGGAACACACAACCGTCCTCATTGAGGGATCAGCAGTGGAAAGGGTGAGCAATTTCAAGTTCTAGGGTGTCCACATCTCTGAAAATCTATTCTGTCTGAACATATTGGTGCAATTAGGAAGAAGGCACGGCAGTGGCTATACTTCAATAGGTGTTTGAGGAGACTTTACATGTCACCAAAGACTCTTGCAAATTTCTACAGATGGACCGTGGAGTGCATTCTAACTGGATGCATCACTGTCTGGTATGGAGGGGCCACTTCACATGATCGGAAAAGCTGCAAAGGGTTGCAAACTCAGCCAGCTCCATCCTGGGCAGTACTCTCCCTCGCAATGAGGCCATCTTTAAAAGGCCAGTCTCAAAAATGTGGCATCCATCATGAAAGACCCCATCACCTGCACATTCCCTTTCCTCATCTCTACCATCAGGGTGGTGATACAGGAGACTGAGGACACACACTCAATGTTATAGAAACAGCTTCTTCCCCTCCACCAGTAGAGTTCTGAATAGACAACAAACCAATCCATAAACTCTACTCCGCTAATTTTAGCTCTCTTTTTGGACTATTTACTTAATTTGATTTACTGTGTATATATAGATATATATTTACTGCTGCTGCCAAAGAACTATTTTCAAGGCATATAACTGTGCTATTAAACCTATTTCTGATTCTTTCAGATGCTTATCAAGTCCAACCATGATTCTCCTGTCAACCACCCAGACTTAATGTAATGTCCAATGACAAATTAATCCATCAGCCAATTGTGTCTTTGGAATGTTGTAGAAAACTGGAGCACCCTGGAAAATCCCATGAGGAGAGTGTTTAAACTCCAGACAGATGGTGCCCTAGGTCAGGATTAAACTTGGGTTGCAGAAGCTGTGAAGCAGTTAGACAACCTGCTAAGATACTATGCTACCCTCCCATTACCTCTATCATCATCCGTTTTGGCCTGGGGCAGTTCAGCATGTTGGACATCCAAACTAAGGTTATTTAATTTGCTGCTTCAAAAGGATTAATCATTACGAGAGCCATATTCAAGTCATTTACTGCCAATTACTGAGCCTGCATGAAAATGCTTTCTCATCACGTTAATGGTTCCTCTGTGATCCTATCTCACTTTAGATCTTGTCACACGTAAAAATATATATTCATATTGACATCTGTGCTCCTAGAGATCATGGGCTCTGGAAATGGAATTGCCAAGATGGTAGATAAATCTACATATTACCTCATTCTAAATCATAATGTTTTTTTTTATTTCCCTAAAGGCACCAGCTGTCCAGAATATACAGCACACTAATGTTCTATTTACAAATTTATGCAGACATTGTTAAATTATTGTATTTTGCAAGCAAGAAGCAACATAGCAACAACATTATGGGTTAGATATAACCAAATCATAGACATTCAATTGTGCATGTTCTTGATTCTTAACAAGGTAAAGGACAAATGTAAATTCCAATTTTTTTGGAGTCAGCATAGTTTCTCGTGACAAGTAGCCAACTGAGCATGTATTTCATGATGTAATCTATTACAGGAGCATCTGCCTCTTTGTGATAGCACTGACACAAGTGACACAGTCTCTGCTCCACCACATTTAATTTGCATAATCTTTTATTGTGGACCACAATATAATCACTGAAATTTTAATCACTAAACAATGTAATGACTTGCTTATTGCTATGGAAATGGCATCTTCTGCTCTTTTCATTAGCCAATTAGGCTGACGCTTTGGGTATCATCAAACAAACTAAATTAATTGAACAAAAGAACGTTATACTTCATGGACACAAACAATAACCACACAGAGGATAAAAACAAAACAAAAATCACTCTGCTAAATCATAATTTTTTTTGCTGTCTTCCACACATTCAATCCCCAAAGCTCCCACTGGTCACAAGAGATCTCAGGTTTTTACTTGGTAGGCATCTTGTGTTTTCTTCCTCAGCCACCTTCTCACTGACAAAACTGTGGAATGAAAACATAAGCCAGAGAGATAACACCCATGGGTGGTGGCCAACCTAAATCTGTTGGTGGCCACCTTGAAGTCTGATAGAGACTCATGTGTATTCAGAGGTCCCTCTGCTCTCTTTAACAGGCGTCCAAGCAGGAGTTTTTGAAGTATAGCATAGTCAAACAGGAGCTGCAGCTTCTCAACAGTCTCTATAAATAGAATGGTGGACTCATCTTGAACATGGAATTTGCAAGCTGTCTAGGAGTCCATGGGACATCATTTGCTCTTCCCTATGGCTCACTGTTAGGTTATTTATCAAACTTAAAGAACTGCAGTTCTTAGCTTAGGTTTCTTCAGCTTGACATTTTCACAATGGTCAAGATTTCAAAGAATTTCTCTCAGTTCTTCTGAACTCACATTCTAAGCATGCACAGGTGAAGATAAGAACATACTGTAACAGAATCACAGAGGGTTGGTCACAGGGATCCATGTGATCACTTGTATCCACAATGACTCTTCAAAGTTCTAAGAACACTTATTATCAAAGTGCTTATAGGTCACCATATACAACATGTATATGTATAGTTTCTTCATAGAAACAATTTTCCCTAATTGTATTTCACCCCTTTTCCTATATTATTTCATATAATTCCTCCTTAAAAGTATTATACTTTTCTCTTCAACAATGATCTTGACCCAGTTTCATACTTATTTCCATGTTAGCTAAACAGTAGAACCTTTTCATTCTACACTTCATATAACACACAAATGTTACCATGAAATTAAATACCATGAACAATATTCTTGTATTTTATTATTTTAATGCTCTTGATAGTTCTCAGCCTACAGATTGTTTAACTATGTGTATGGCAGAAAAACAAAGCAATAAAATAAACACCACTCCCCACTGAATAGGGATATATCTCTCCTTTCATGTTCCCATCCCTACATTTCTTATATTCAAGCACCTCATTTGTTCCTTCATGCCTATACCTGCTATGCACCTCCTTCATCTTCTTAACCAGGGCCTCAATATCTCTTGAAAACAAAGGTTCCCTAAACCTGCTACCCTTACCTTTTATTCTTACAGGAACTTACAAACTCAGTACTCTCAAAATCTTATTTACCAAGCACACCTTTGTCAGAAAACAACTTATTCACCATGCACACTTGCCAGATCCTTTCTGATACCATCAAAATTGGCATTTCTCCAATTTAGAATTTCAACCCCAGGGCGAGACTTATCCTTCTCAATAATTATCTTGAAACTAATGGCATTATGATCACTAGATGCAAAGTGTTCCCTTTACACCAATTTCTGTCACCTGCTTTGTCTAATTTCCTAATAGGAGATCTAGTATTGTACTCTCTCTCTCTGGGACCTCTATGTTTTCATTAAGGAAACTTTCCTAAACAGATTTGACAAATTCTATCCCATCTAACCCTTTTACAGTATGGTCTTTCCAGTCAATATGTAGGAAGTTTACATTACCTATGATCACTACTTTATATTTCTTGTAACAGATTGCAACATCTCTATAAATTTGCTCTTTTAAATTTCACTGACTATTGGGTGGTCTATAATGTAATCCCTTTAATGTAGACAATCCTTTCTATTCCTCAGATCCATCGATATAAATCACTAGACAAGCTCTCCAGTCTGTCCTGTCTCAGCACCGCCACCATGTTATTTTCCTTGACTAGTAATGCTACCCTGCCCCCTCTACTGCCTCTCATGCTATCATGTCTAAAACAACGGAACTTCAGAACACTAAGCTGACAGCCCTGCCCTCACCCCGCATCCAAGTCTCATTAATGGCTACAATGTGATCATTCCACATGCTAATCCATGCCCTAAGATCATCTGCCTTTCCTACAAGACTCCTTGCTTTGTAATATACACAACTCAGAATATTAGTCCCTCAAGTTCAACCTTTTGATTCCTGACTTTGTGTGTAGGCTTAACGACATCTTTCCCCATGACCGTTTCACTATCTGTTCTGGCACTCTGGTTCCCATCCCCTTAAAACCCTAGCTTAAACTGCCCCATGCAGCACAAGCAAACCTTCCCTCAAGGATATTGGTCCCATCCAGTTCAGGTGCAAACCATTCTGCCTGTACAGATCCAACCTTCCCTGGACATGAGCCCAATGATCCAAAAATCTGAAGCCCTTCCTCCACCACCTCCTTAAACACATGTCAAGCTGTATTATCTTCCTACTGCTGGTCTCACTAGCATGTAGCATGGGGAGTAATCCTGAGATCACAACCCTGGAGGTCCCATCCTTTAACTAACTCCCTGAACTCACCTTGCCAGACTTTTTCAACAAGAGGAGCATCCACTACCCTGTCTGGCATCCCCACTGCTTTAACTGTCCAATAGGAGAGAAAGAATCACATAGTGAAGAATCACATAGAATCACATAATCACTCCAGACACCTTTCACTCAAAAGCTTGCACAATTTTGAAAATGTTTTAGATCCCATCCTTTGAAGTTGTCAGTACCAATTCTTCATAATTACAATTCCTTTACAATTACAATTGTACTCTTCAGAGGAATTCTCTACCTTCCTAAAAGGACATAGTCAAAAATGAACGTTAACTTCCTTGCCAATGCCTTAGGTCTTGGTGGTGTTACTAGTACTCCTTTATATTCTGAAATCCTCTAGAATTCAAAAACAGGGACATGGATTACTGGTTAAAAAGTATTAGGTGTTCAAGAAAATTAAGCATTTTTTTATGATTAGTCTACTTTGTCCTATTTATTTCTTGTCCGCCCATCATTGTTCTATTTTCTCTTCTGGCAAGAGCCAGTTTAGTCTAGGTGAAAGCCACCTCATCCATCAGAACTTTTCCATTGTGGTAACATTTGTTCCAGTCTCCCAGCTGAGAGTGAGTGCTTAAGGCAGCACGCAGGCACAGGGTACCGGCTTTGTTTCTCCATCCAGCCAATGTCAAATAAAAGGCAGGCTGAATAATAGTTCTGGTATCAAACCAGAAATCATTGAACTGAAACCACCAAAATACTGAAAACACAGGAAATCTGAAATTATTCAAATACTCAATATATCTGATTGATTTCTTTCCAGCTGGCCTCATGTGGAGGAATCGTCCTATCCTTGAAGTTGTGTTTTTTTTTTCTCTCTAACAATATTTAGACAATTCAGCTTTTCTTTGCACATTCATCGCCACCAACAGTGATGGTTCTCCTCATGGTAGGCATGCCAGGTTGGATCTGTAGGAAAGGATATTTATCCCTCTAATTGATAAGCCTTCAAACTTCCATTTGCTTCTGCCTGCATAAACAATTGCCAAGAGTTGTGACTTTAATATTCATTGTTATCCCTTACCCCTGTCTGCGTCATGGACATCAGTACATATCTTTATGAAAACTTATGTAATGTGGGAGGCCGCTACGCTGGTCCACCTCTGTCCTTCATTTCTCTCTGTTCTTGATACTTATGGAGACTGAGACAAGGCATTTGCACAGGTTTTGAGGTGCACCATACACCACAATAATATATGCATCTAAATCCTTCCTCAAATTGTTTCACTTTGTCTGTACTGTGCCAGCTCAGTCACTTCACTAAAACACTCCTTTCCAGGCAAATTCTGCACAAGATTGGTTTCCGCCATCATGCCGCAATGAATGGTTAGGGCAGGGGTCAGCAACCTTTACCACTGAAAGAGCCACTTGGACCCGTTTCCCACAGAAAAGAAAACACTGGGAGCCGCAAAACCCGTTTGACATTTAAAATGAAATAACACTGCATACAACGTTTTGTTTTGCCTTTATGCTATGTATAAATAAACTATAATGTGTTGCATTTATGAAATTGATGAACTCCTGCAGAGAAAACGAAATTACATTTCTGCATGCAACAAAAACATTTTGAACTCCGAAAAAAAGACGTTGGGTTGAAGGTTACTTTTAAGTAAAATACTCAACGTCTATTTGAGTCCTTCTTGTATTTATGAAAAACGCCAAACTTAAATTTGCCGCCAGCAGCAAACCAAAAATAACGTCAGCCAGCTGTCAACCTGAAAAATAAAAGGACTATTTCACTGAACAATGAAAACATATGAATATACGTAAAATAATACGCAATTAAAATATTTATCATACTTCTTCAGGTTGACTCACACCTGACAATGCAGTCGTATTCAGTAGGGATGGATCGATGCTTAGGGGAGTGACCGGGAAGGATAATGTGTTTTTTTCCTCTCTGAACTCACAGAAGCGTTTCCCAAACGATGTTTGCATTGCGATGATTGCAGAATGTAAATACTCCGAATTTATCATGTCGTGACATTGTTTGAACTCTCTCAAATTGGGGAAGTGAGACAATGTGCCTTTCTGTAAATCTCTGGCAAGCAACGTCAACTTGCGCTCGAATGCAAAACATCCCCCAACATGTGCAGGGCTGTACGTCCTTACCCCGTTGAAGAGCTGTGTTCAGCGTGTTCAGGTGCGCTGTCATGTCTACCATGAAGTGTAGCTTTTCCAGCCACTCTGGCTGTTCCAGCTCAGGAAAGTTGAGCCCTTTGCTGCCCAGGAAAGTTTTCACTTCTTCCAGACGCGCGACAAAGCGTTTCAGCACCTCCCCTCTGGACAGCCAGCGATAAAAACACGTTGTAGCGGTTGCTACACGCAGTCAGTAAACTGCAGTCAAAGATAGCTTTATTCGAACTAAACAGCCTTGCTTTTAAGCCTCCCTCAACCCGCCCCCCATGGGCGCGGATGCTGCAAAAGACACGTACTCACAAACCCCCGTAGGCTATCTCCCTTAGCCTGAACGCTGGCTAATTGTGAGCCGGTTCGGATGTGTCAGGAAATGGGTCGCCCGCCACAACGTCTTATTTAGATTGTACAAGATCACCATAATCTTCAAATTTAGATTTACATTTCAAAAACTAACAAACTAACATAAAAAACATATTAATTAAATACTGACCATGTAGCGGTGTGCTACACTCAGCGCTAAAATTACGACACGGAGTCGGTAACTGCAGTCGAAGGAAAAAAACTTTATTCGAAATCTTCAGCCTCACTTTTAAGCCTCCCTCAACCTGCCCCCCCCCCCCATGGCGCAGAGGCTCCAAAGCTCTGTGCTCGCAAACCCCCGTAGGCTATCTTATTGTGAGTCGGTTCGGATGTGCCAGGAAAAGGGTCGCCACAACCAATTATTTCCCAAAGCAACAGGGAGCCGCAGCACAGACCTAAAAGAGCCACATGTGGCTCCGGAGCCGCGGGTTGCCGACCCCCGGGTTAGGGAAATTAAAATAACTGAAAGGGGTTACAAACCCATGGCAGTTTTGAAAATAAAAACCTGCACAATCTGCTGCCTTTTGCTTGTGCACACTCACAGCCTGAAACATCAATTGGACCATGGATACTACTTTCAGAAACCCAATCGGAACCAATCCAGCCACTAGTGACTCCATGCTTAATTATTAGCTTGCTTGCTAGTCAAAGCAGCCAGGCAGTACTTGCAAAACCAGCCATCTGTTCAGCAGCTACCAGTACTTGAACAGTGAACCAATCAATAAATATAATTTACTGCTCTCTCACTCACTCTGTTTGAGGCTAAACTCCTATTTATTCTACCGTCCTTCTACTCTTATAGCTATTTCCTCATATAACTGCTGCATATATCGCTCCTGTCAATTCTTCCACACTTAAAGAAAAGCAAGTTCTGTAAGTAACTGCATTATTTGATTTCCAGTAACACAAAAATGACGGAAACCTTGACCTGGCTCAACTTATCATTAAGCCTGACTCAAAGACACAAAGAGCAGAAATCCAACCATGCTGACAAAAAACTGTGATTCTAAGTCATATGTAAAATAGGTGAGAGCAATTGGTACAGTCTCTTACTTGATTTAATTGAATTAATCTTGTTGTAATTGACATTGGTATTGGGTTAATATTGTCACATGTGGCAAGGTACAGTGAAATTGCATATTATTTACACAGATTAAATCATTATGTTACAGGGAAAGGTTGAACAAGTTAGGTCTTTATTCTTTGGAGCGTAGAAAGTTGGGGGGAACTTGATAGAGGTATTTAAAATTATGAGGGGGATAGATGGAGTTGACGTGGATAGGCTTTTTCCATTGAGAGTAGGGGAGATTCAAATGAGGGGACATGAGTTGAGAGTTAAGGGGCAAAAGTTTAGGGGTAATATAAGGGGGAACAGAGAGTGGTAGCTATGTGGAACGAGCTTCCAGTAGAAGTGGTAAAGGCAGGTTTGATATTGTCATTAAAAAAAAATTGGACAGGTATATGGACAGGAAAGGAATGGAGGGTTATAAGCTGAGTGAGGGTCAGTGGGACTAGATTAGAGTAAGTGTTCGGCATGGACTAGAAGGCTCGAGCTGGCCTGTTTCTGTGCTGTAATTGTTATATAGTTATATATTACAGTGTATTGATCTAGAAAAAGGTAAAACAATAACAATGCAGAATAAAGCATAAAAGCTACCAAAAAATGTGGACTATAGGTAAATGATAAAGTACAAGATCATAATGAAGTAGATTGTGATGCTAAAAGTCCACCTGGCTGCAGAAGAAGTCCATTCAAGAGTTTGACAACAATGTGATTAAAGATGTTCTTGAGCGTGGTGGTACGTGCTTTCAGCCTTTTGTATCTTCTGATCAATGGAAGATTGGAGCAGAGAGAATGGACCACGACACACTATTGCTGATCTTCACACTTAGGAACTTGAAGCCCTCAACTGCCTTAACGTCAACACCATTAACATAGGCAGAATCTACCACAGCATGGATGCCAGGACCAGCAGACTACAGGACAGCTTCTTTCTACAAAACTTTTAAATTCACATGTCTGTACATTGCAACAGAGTCATAACACAAAGAATTTTACTCCCTTCCGTTGTGAGACAGATGTAAGATTTAAATAAATTCTAAATTTTAAAACACATATATTCCCCACCATTCTGAAGTCAATGAGCAGCTCTTCTGTTTTGCTGACATTGAGGGAAAGGTTGTTATCATGACACCATGTTACTAAGCTCCATATCTCCCCCCTGCATTGTGACCCTTCATTATTTGGATATAACCAATGGCAGTGTATCACCTGCAAACTTGTAGTTGGATTTAGAACAGAACCTGGCCACACAGTCATGAGTATGCCAGAAGTAGAGTGGGGGCTGAGAACCCAACCTTGTGTTTAGGGAATAGTAGTGGACTGCATTCTGTTGGCCAGGATTGCAAAGGTCCAGTTTCAGAGGGAGGCATTAAAACCCAGGGTCTTCAATTGTTAAATTAAAAACATAAATTGCTTTTCATTGTATGAGTGTGTGTAAGTGTGAGAGAAAGATAAAAAATAGATAATGCTTAAATATAGGCTCCATTAGTCTATTCATATTTCCTGACAATGTTCAAAATTCAAAGTAAGTTTGTTATCAAAGTACATGTACCACCATGTACAACCCAGAGATTAATTTTCTTGTGGGCATATTCAATAAATCCAATAACCATAATGAAATCAATAAAAGTACGGATCAAAACAGAGGACAACCAGTGTGCAAAAGACAACAAAATGTGCAATTACACAAATAAGAAAAAATAATAATATTATAATAATAAATAAACAATAAATATTGACATATTGAGAGGCAGACTCCTTGAAAGTGAGTCCATAGGTTGTTGGAACTACTCAGTGATGAAGCAAGTGAATTTATCCCCTTTGATTCCAGAGCCTGATGGTAGAGGGTTAATCACTGTTCCTGAACATGGTGGTGAGAGTCTTGATGCACCAGTGCCTTCTTTCTGATGCAGCAGGGAGAAGAGAGCATGACTGGATGGTGGGAGTCTCTGATGATGTATGCTGCTTTCCTGTGATAATGCTCAATGGTGGGGAGAGCTTTCCCTGTTACTGACTGGGCCATACCCACTACTTTTTGTAGGATTTTCCATTCAAGGGCTTTGGTGATTCCATACCAGACTGTGATGCAGCCAGTCAGTATATTCTTCACTACACGTCTATAGAAGTTTGTCAGAGTTTTAGATGTCATGCCAAATCCTTCCATATTCCTATGAAGTATAGGTGCTGCCATACTTTCTTTATAATTGCACTTACATGCTGGGCAAAGGTTAGGTCCTGCCGAGGAATTTAAAGTTGCTGACCCTTTCTACCTCTCTTGAGGACTGGTTCATGAACCTTTGGTTTCCTCCTCCTGACGTCAATAATCAGCTCCCTGGTCTTGCTGGCATTGAGTAAGCGTATGAGGTCATTCAGGCTGCTCAGTGAGCACAATTTCATTGCTTGTCTGTGGGAGAACTATCTTCTGTCTCTCTAGCTCACTCTGTTCAGCAATATGTTGCTACAGTTTTGCTCAGTCCCTTAACATTTTGACCTGGTTGCAATGGTCCTTTACATTTACATATAATCCTATGAAGTTGGCATTTGTAGTTTTCTTTTCTACACTTTCAATTTCTGTCACCTCATATTCTTATGCTGTGCTCTTCTCTCCTTGATTGTCACACTCATTCCCTTCCTGTTTCTTATTCTCCCCTTTCTGGTGTACCTTCACTTTAACTGCTGCTTCCTCTGCCAGCAGCTGCACTGCTTTTAACAGTTCTTGACTGTGTTTAGCTGCTATTGTGTGACATCCTGACATAATTCACACACACTGTCCTGTCTCCTGTCACTGCTTGGGGCAGTTTTCTTTCTGTGGGCCAGGTTGAATGCTTTGTGTTGATTACATGTTTGCTCTCACTGTTGTCCGTGTTATTTCTCCCTCTCCTGAATCAATGAGAGCACCTGACTTACTGAGAGTATCTATCCCCAACACAGAGTCTACCCTCATTGTCTGGGCAAACACAAAATCCTGCAGAAAGTTGCACTCCCTCATCTCAGGTTACTAAGGCCCACTTCTATCTGTCTTCATTATATCCTTGCTGCCCACATTGGTATTGTAGATTACCTCTCCAATCCTATGTACATGAACATATTGCTGTCACAGCCAAGGTGTGCTTGGTGGTGGGAAAACATTGGAGATGGTGGAAGCTATAGAGAATTATGTGTCGGACATGGAGGCTGTTGGGGTGGTAGGTGAGTACAAGATGAACCCTATCCCCGGTAGTGTGTCTGGTGAGGGCAAAATATGTATGAAATGGAAGAGATGAGGTTGACGGTAGTGTTGATGGTGAAAGAAGGAAAGCCCCATTCTTTGAAAAAGGAGGACACTTACATTCTGGAATGAAAAGCCTCATCCTAAGAGCAGGTGCAGTGAAGACAGAGGAATTGAGAAAAGTAGATGGCTTTTACACGTAACAAGGTGGGAAGAGGTATAGTCCAGGTAGCTGTAGGAGTCTGTGAGCTTATAATACATATTAGTAGATAAGCTGTCTCCAGAGAGAGAGACAGAGAGATTGAGAAATGGGAGGAAAGTGTCAGAAAAGGGCCAGGTAAATTTGAGGACAGGGTAGAAGTTGGAAGCAAAGTTGATGAAGTCAATGAGGAAAGAATCAGCACCAATTGACTCATGGAAGTAGCCTAAGAAAAATCGGGGTGGACACCAGCGTGGGCTTAGAACATAGACTGTTCCAGGTAACCGGCCAAAAGGCAGGCATAGGTGGGATATATATAAGTGTCCATGGATACACCTTTTGTTTGAAGGAAGTGGAAGGAGTCAAATGAGAAATTATAGAGAGTAAGGACAGGTTCCACTAGATGGAGGAGAGTGGTGGTGAAGAGGAACTCGTTGGGTTTGGTGTCCAGAAAAAAAAGCGGAGAGCTTTGAGGCCTTCCTGGTAGAGGATGGAGGTGTACAGAGACAGGACATCCATAGTGAAAATAAGATGACGGGGGCCAGAGAACTTGAAATCATTGAAAAGATCCAGAGTGTATGAATTGCTGATTATGATGGTATTTAACTCTACTCTTTTACTAGTCTTATTGAGACTTAACACAAAGCACAGCAAAGTTTACGCTCCCTGCTTACCCTCACCTTTGTCCAGGAAAGAAGACTATTGCTTTGACAGATGCTGTAAAGGAACAGTATCAAGTTAGTATTTAATTATTGCTTTCAGCCACAGTATTGGTGTTTAACTTCCATTTTACGAGTTTTAGCTAATGGCTCAGTTGGCCTAGCATTCATTGGTTTTCTTTTCCTTCTTTTCCTCTTTCCCCACTTAGGCCGTATCCGAATGTTCTGACAATCACATTTTTGGCCCCCTAATAAGCCTCTTGTGTGCACTCATACGTGACAACAACTGGCAAATAGAGGCTGCTGCCATCTGTTCGGCTGCTCGAGATGCTCTTCTCAACAGCTCTATGATCTGGCTAGCATTCAAAATGAACTGAGGTTCTGTGGCTGATGTAGTTCTCTCTGGCTTGGTGAATGGGTCTCTTTTTAGGAAACTGCCTCTAACAATGGCCTGGGAGGACACTGTTGTAATAAATCATCTCTTTTTCCTTTCTATCTCTAGTTTAGCACTTCGTTGCTAGCACACAAAGTAAATCCCATGTATCTTCACAGCTGCAACATCCACTACAGTCACGTTATGACTCCTCTTCCCTCTTCTCTGACCTATTCTCCCCAGCCCATTATACTATCATGGGTTAGATCAATACCATTGCTAATCCTTTTCATTTAAATCTCTGTTACCTCAAAGTTTCAAACTTATTCTTAAAACACTCACAAGCAAGCATATTACTCCACAGTTTCTTGAATGTGTATATACGCACTCTCAGGCAATCTTTCTCAAATGGTGGTCCTGTCCCACTAGACTACTTAATCCTGTCTGATAGTTGGTCCCTTATTCAAACTCACACGCACACACTTTTCTATCTACCAGCTCAACTCTTCTCCAATTTCTTTGATACTTTGTGGCCCTGTGGTCATTGACCCTATACAAATACCTTGCTGAAATCCATATATGCTACATCTCCACTGGGAAACATCATCATTTTCCAATGGAATCAACAGTGATATGGAAAGCTATTTACATCTTTCTGGAGGATATCACAAGGAATATCCAAAAGAAAATCATGACGTTTTATGTACCAGCACCACAGATCCTTTGAAAACCATATTTGCCCCCAAATAATTTTGATTTTCATAAGCACCAACAGATGTGATTTAGTCACATCAAAAATGTTCTCAGATTCAATGCTCATTTAACTTCTACACAAACATAAACTTTTATTTTAAATAATTACTTTTTTATTAACTGTTGTATTTCATTCCTTGACAATGCTCCAAAGGAAAAGGGGTTGAAAAACATTGTCTGAGCCAAGGAAGATCACTTATTTAGAAAGACAAATTATTTGGCTTGTTGCATTTCAGAAAGTGATTTAATGGTTGTAGAAAAAAAAGGGTCAAGGAAATGTCCTTTCAAGAGTACTAATTTAATGAGCACTATTATCCTGTGCCAATGTCATTTATTGTTGTGAGATGCCAAGAGCTTAGTTAATATTCTATAGAGCTAAAATTGATTTAGTGAACTGGAAATTGAGTTGGAGGATGATGGAACAGACACTTAAATTTGTTTTTAAAGAACATTAATTATACATAGCCAGTTGATCTTGAAGCACATTCATTATTATACTTAAACGACCTTTGTTCAATTTATAATCTTTTTCACATTTATAACTGTTTGATTGTATTACATGGAGATATTATCTTATCCTAATCATAACTTTCGAGGATTTGTTAAGGAGCTGTTGCTTAAAAATTTTGAACATCTCTGCATATCACCATTGCGATGCTGCAGTGACACAGATCAATTAATCTGAATTGTTTAAAACATAACCATAGAAACAAGAATAGTCTGTCAATCTGAGTTCAGTTTCTGAACTGTAACTTTAGGCCTAACGGTGATGTCCATTGTACATATGGTTTGACAGGCCTGAGAAGGAGTGCTGAGGTTGGTGGAACAATGGACATCATCATTAGGCCCAAAATTACAGATAGTTTATAGAACTTTCATTATAGATAGTGCACCTGGTATTATTCAATAGGCATCTGAGTTTCATCCCTAATGGCTGTTGAAGCTGATAGTAGGGCATTGGCAGCTCTGGAACATGGAAATGCTTTAAATAGTTTTCCTTGTTCTGATAGCCTTTACAAATCAAAATAAGCAATTTGAAATCTTAATTATTAAGAAATTACTATTACATAAAACACAGGAACAAATAAGTAATTCCAAGAATATAGAACAAAATAATTTTATGTAACCTACCCTCCTCACAGTCCCTTTATTTGTGTTCTAAAAACAATCAAATAGCACGGTAGCACAATGCTTTACATTATCCGCAACCAGCATTCAATTCCTGACACAAACTGGACGGTGTTGGTATGTTCTCCCCGTTACTGCATGGGTTTCCTTTGGGTGCTCTGATTTCCACCCACATTCCAAAGATGTACTGGTTGGAAGGTTAATGATTATTGTAAATTGTCCTGTGATTGGGACGGGATTAAATTAGGGAATTGCTGGTGGCACAGCTCGAAGGGCCAGAAGGGCCTGTTGCACACTGTATCCCTATAAACAAATAAATAAATCAGCACCATTGTAAGCAATGGAGCATTCGATCCTGCGCTCATCTTTGTGGGTCTGAGCAGTGATTGATCAACATGGTGCTGTGGAATTGCTTTCCCACATCATCGCTCTTGAGACTTCCCAAGACTTCATATACCTCAACTTATGGTGACTGTTGAACTGATCCATGAAGGGGTTATAGAAGGTCCTTATTCAACACAGAAGATATTCTGGAGAAAAACTTATCTCTTCACTTCTCACATGATGCTTTATATTTTTTGAATAAAAAGATAACAATAAACGATTAAGTACAGTTTCAGTGGCGATAATTACCTACATAGTGTTAACATTTGGGGAGGGACAGGTAACTTTGAAAAATTGTTTATTTTAAATATTCTAACCAGCAAAACATATTTGAATATTTGAATACTTGGGTCTGGTCTGAGAATTCCTGAGCGCTAACTCCAGGCATTCAAAAAATACCTCTTTTGTTACATTGATGAGGAACAGTTCCCCGAATCTACCACAGACCAGAATATTAGATGACAAAACCAAACTGTGCATTGCCGGGATATGCTTTTAAGAAGATGTTAATACAGGAGATGTCTACCTAATGCCTTTCATGATCTCATCATGAAGTTTTCAATAACCACCAGTTTACATGGAAATTCATCTATTGTCTTAATTGGTACAGATTCAGAATCGGAATAAATCAGACACAACTGGACAAATGGACAAATCCCGCTCTTATGTCTTAAATCTTACACCCCAAAGATTAGTTTTAGTGGCCTTAAGGTATCAGGTGAATTTAAACTGTGAAATGGTTTTATTTCCTAGCTAAGGGACCTGGTCTAAAATATCCCTCCATTGATGCTTCATAATTTCCTCCAGCTATGTTATGTACATTGCTCAAGTGTTCCAACAACTGCAGAATCGCCTGTGTTTATTTCCTGAAGACTGGTTATCAACTTACCTAATATGTGCTATCCATAATTTCATAAATCCAGAATAATCCTTGACCAACTAAGTCTCCTCTCTTTCTTCTACACACAAAAGCAAAAAAACCTTCCTCATACTGCAACCATCCTTTCCATGTTTTAAACTAAAAACTTTCCAATGTATTGACATCACAGTACTCCAGGTGACAAAGCAACAATTATAATTTCCCTGCTTTTGTATTCAGTTCCCCTTGCAATTAAGAGCAAATTTTACTTTTCCAGACTCAAATAAATTAGTCGAATATGATATCCCTTTCATGAAACCATATTGACTTTCCCTGAATACTCAGCATTTTTCCAAGTGCCTTTTTTTTGACACCGGTTTTTAACACTTTCCCTATGACTGCTACGAGTCTGTAGCTTCCTGCTTTCTGTCATTCTCCTCTGTTGAATAAGTAAAATTACATTTGATATTTTCCAAGCTAATGGAGCCTTTCGTGAATGTTTGAAAAGGGACATCAATATATCAGTGGGCTTACTACTCATTTCTTTTTGATATGTTTTGTAACTCCGGAAACTAAGCTATTGAGTTTTGTGCGACCAAAAATTCTACGTTCTTGGAGCAACATTTCCAAGATACTTTGAAAGCACAGAAAGACAACCTGGTTGATTGCTTCTTGATTGATGCATTGTCAACCTCATAGGCACCTTTGTGTGAATATCCATACGAATATTTTAAAGCAATGTTGAGCTCAAAAGAATAAACTAAGCTATTGGACAAGCCATAGCAACGCACTCGAAATGCTGGAGGAAATCAGCAGGCCAGGCAACATCTATAGAAAAATGTACAGTTGACATTTCAGGCCTAAGCCCGTCGGCAGGATGTGTTTGTACTTTTCTCCATAGATGCTGCCTGGCCTCCTGAGGTACTCCAGTATTTTGTGTGTGTTGCTCAGAATTCCAGCATCTGCAAGTTTTCTCTTGTTTGCTATCGGACAAGCCCAATGAGATCTTCAAACTACAATGCGGGGACTGCTGCAAATATTATGTTGGCCAAACTGGGAGAAAGCTATCCAGAAGGATCTATGAACAGTAACTGGTTGTACAGCAGGATGACCTACTCTCCCTAGTCTCTACCCATGAAGATTGAAGGGGGCACAAATTCGACTGGGTATCATTGAACGGCAAGCAAGCACGTGACATATGAGAGAATTCCTGGAAGAGTGGTTTGTGCGTAAAATTCTCTAAACATGTAGACCTCAATCCTACTTATGAGCTAATGCAGGCAAAATTCCAGACCCCAATGCACAAAGTTTGATACACAGCCAATCAATGGCCAGATTTCCTCCCCATGTCACAACTGTGTTTCCGAAATGATGACTGATCAGCTGATTGATAAGTATATAAATGCCAAGCATTTGGAGGAGTGTGTGTGTGTGTGTGTGTGTGTGTGCGTGCATGTGTGTGTGTGTGTGAGACCATATACCAGCTTTCTTTCAGGCTTTTACAAGAAAAAAGAAAAAAGAATTTTATGAAAACTATACAAAAATATTTTGATCAAACATTGCTTTATTTCCTAGTTCTGCAGAATTCAGAAACTTCTCTGGTTGAAACATTTGACTAATTATCTGAACTAACTATATCCATTTAGTTAAAAGGAAAAAATCAAAGCTGTAACGGGAGGCTTGCACTAGAAAGGATGATGCAATGTAAAATATACATGATTCTAAGAATGTATGGTATAAAGTTAAATTTAGTGAAGTGGGACATCATGGTTGGGATTGGCCTGTTTCTGTGTTGTATAACTTAATGACTATGATTCTAAATTCTAAATATATGATTTGGGTGCAGATTTTTATGAGAGCTCTGTATAATAAATTGCTATCATGAGGCATAAATCTCTATGCTTTTGCATTATTCAGAAAATAAATGGTGATGTCATTTAAGTAGCAAAAAGTGGCAGGATACATGCTTGGTTTTAAAGTAAGCTAGAGATATGAACTGCAGGCTAGAGCATTGAAAACAGAAGCAAATAAATAAAGCTACTTCATCGTGCATGCAACTTCTCAGCAATGTGGAGTGAATATGTGAATTTAAGTTTACAACTTCATATTATGCATGTTTTTTTTTGGATGTCTACTGGGATAGGGGGACATGTCTCTTCTTCCCCTTCACTTTGCATATATCTCTGAGTTGACTTAACATTGACCATTACTCCTCATCCCTGCTGGTTTTCTTCATAATCAAAATGAAGAAAGGAAAATAATTTAGCAATTAAAGTCTTTCGATCAGGATTTATCTTTTTACTAACAAGAGAAAATCTGCAGATGCTGGAAATCCAATCAACACACACAGAATTCTGTGTGTGCTGTTTTTATCTCATTACTGACACTCGTTATTTCAGTGGTATATACGTAGGGCCAGTTTGTTGCACTGTTTTGAAGATCATTGGAGACTTAAATGCCCCACACAGATCAAACTGATGAAGTATTCACAAAAAAAATTTGGGATTTAATTCAGGAGACAAATTTTATGCTAATGAGTTACTTGTGCATACAAATACATCTAATTAAAATAAGTTATGACTATTTTGGAAATGATGTGCTAAACATTAGATTTTTAATCTTATATTGTAACGTGAGTGATTTATTTGTAATTGGGATTTCTGTTTCCTTTATATTTCAGTTCGATTGATTCTTCATTAATCAATCTAATAATTTTGATTTGTTAAATTAGAGAATGTTATTCTCTAATTTATTAAATTAGAGAATACATTAGAGAATGTAAGTCTCCTACATATTTCAGTGGGAAATAATTTTTAAACTGGCATTTAAATTTGATGTGGTAGTTCAGAATTGATTTTCTTGCAGTGGTTAGATCTGTTATTTTTCTTTCAAGGGGAATGATTGTACAGATACCCACAGGCTTTTGAAAAAGTACACATGGTGGTTTGGAAGAAAACGTTTTTCAGAGATTTTCAGGCAAACAAACCTAGGCCCAGCGTAAACTGAAAACTCAAATCTAGAAAGTAACAATGAGGATTTATTTGAAGAATAACAGAGGATTAGCAAATAGCTCAAAGCACACTTACTCGAGAGGGCTAGAGTACACTGAACTTTAGTTCATTCAGAACCCAAATTCAGGACTCACAGACGAGCACTAACCATGACGAACTTAAATTGTATGTACAGCACAGGAAACCTATGTGTATCAAACTTAGTAACCTAAATTCAGGATGTACAAGGAATCAACATTCAAAAAACAAGCAGCATGAAAAACACAAGGAAAACTTAACGACTAAACAAGTCACTTCACAAGTTCCAGTTAAATAAAATCAGTGATGTCAGTGTACGTCAGAGAGCAGAGGCCTGATGCTCTCCACCACCCCCTGCTGGTCTGAAGAGTTCATGACAGGACACTCCTCCCACCATGGTTGGCACCTGATGGCATGGGGCAATCTGGAGCTCTACTATGAAAGTCCATAATTAACTGAGGATTCAAAATATTATAGGAGGGAACCCATCATCTCTCCTTTGAGCCATAACACTTCCAGTCCACAAGGTACTATATTTTACCATGAGCTGAACAACAGCCTCGCTGTCACCAAACTGGGTGTACTTGTTGATTGTCAACAAAACGAGGCAGTGGAGGAGACTTGTAAGTAGTGGTCAAGGGACTAGAAAATACAGATTTAAGGTGGGAAACATGAAAGGTAGGATGAATATGCAGAGATTATGGCAATTATAGGGGGTATTGCACCGGACCGTTTCTTCTCAGAACTGTAAATGTATCAATGTCTTTGGGAGCCAATTTCCAAGATTCTATCTACAAAGGGAGATCTCAAATGGAAAGCCAAACCCATTGGCTCAGACAGAACGAAGGACCTGGTTCCGTTCAATGATTAGCCTTAACCTGCTGCTGTTGTATTTGGCCATTAAAATTGATCTGCCCTTTGACCATATCTGCCTGCACCTCCTAACAAAGTTACTTGCTGCTATCACCTTTGAATCTTGCTCTGGGAATAGAGGAAAATGGCAGCTGAACTCACATTCAAAGGCTGACATTCTAATGAGGAAGAGTAAAAGATTTTGTGCAAACTCCGCTCATTTAAGGTGGTCACTCATATAGTTGTGTTTGCTGAAACCAAACAACTTAGGGATCTTTCCAAATCATGGTTGAGTCTTTCTGTCAACCCATTGGTTTGTGGATAGAACCCAGAGAGTAAGTTAACAGTAGCCACAATGAGTTGACAAAATGCTTTCCAGAATTTAGACGTGAATTGCGGGCTGCACTCCGAAACAATATCCCGAGGAAAGCCATGTATCTGGAAGATATTTCATAATATAAGACTGGCTGATTCTGATGACATGGGGAGTTTTGAAGAGGGACATAATGGTACGCCTTCAAGAATCAGTCTCCCACAACCATAATAACAATATGCCTTGGGATGGAGAAAGACCAGTGATGAAGTCAAAATATGAAACCAGGGATGTATGGGAATAGGTAAAGTTTGTAAGAGACCTTGGTGTAGTGTTCTAGGTTTATTATTTTGAACACATACATTGTACATTGAAATATAGTCCTTGATCTCTTTAGTTATGCCTGTCCACCAGAATCACCTCTTAAGGAAAAATAGAATTGATCTCCCATCTAATGGGAGCCACCAGCCTTAAACTGGGGAGAATGGTCCCTGGTAATTCTTTCTCACCTGCGTCATCAAACTGTCTTGAGAGAGCGCCTGGTTTCTGTGTCCTGGAACCAGCCCTGTAAGTTATAATAAAATTAAACCTATTGAAGAACAATGAAGAATGTGCCTGCTGGGAGTTCAGCCGCTTTGCATCTTGGAGGTAAGCTAAATTCTTATGATCAGTCCAAACCAAAGAAGGCAGTTTTACTCTTCCAATTAATGCCTCTTTTCCTCAGGCACAATCTTGACAGCAAGCAACTCCCTACTTACAACGTCATAGTTCATCTTGGTGAGATTGAGACTTTTGGAAAAGAAGGCTCGTGGATGTAACGTCTGCTCAGAGGTGGTTTGTGGAGAGAACACGGCTCCTACACCATTGTCTGAAGCACCAACCCCCACTGCAAAAGATAGGTCCGGATCAGGGGAACAAGTGTAGGTGCTAAAGTAAATCTGTTATTAAGTGACAGAAAGTGGCTTTTAGCAATTTCTGCCTGCCTGACAAAACAGTGAAAAATGTCAAATGTTACTGAAATTTTCAGGTAGGGTTTTATTTATGTATTGCAAATGGAATCCCTCTCTCAAGTGCAAATTATTTGTCTGAGCTGTAAACAATGGTGCAGATAGAACGTTTATAGTTTTCTGTTTATACATTACCCAATTGCACTTCACAAGTCCTCAACATTATTTAGTCAAGTCACTCTTCTCCATTAAAAGATGCAAGCTTTGAGTACAATTCATAAGTATTGCCTTGTGTTCTGTAGTTTACTTTAAAAGTAAAACTACTTTTAATACCATCTAACTGTTCCTTAATACATGCAAATCCAATTCATTTCCTTCACTGAAGGATATTTCATATATGGTATTAATTATTAAACATCATTCTCTCAATGTCTAAAAAGAAACCCAAGTTAATGTCTGAAAATGCCCACTCTAAACTAAGGAGCCTGTTATTTGCCCGTATGTGCTTAGTCTGACAGAGTGAGAGTGAAAGAGCTTTATACAAGTGTAGAAGGTGACATTGCTCTTCTACTGAGAAATCAAAAAAGCTGTAAACAGTAAAGTCATTAGCAGTTCTGAATTACTGAAAAATAGGTAACATGCCTATCAGTCACATATGAAAAATATAATCCCTGGAATGGAATTTTTCTTGATAAGAGAAGCTGCTCAGTAATGAGAGACACCAAAGAACTGATTATTTACATCAGAAAGAGGAAACAGAAGGTCCCCGAGCCAGCCCCCTTCAGGGGATCTGAGGTGGAGAGTGTCAGTAACTTTAAATTCCTTGATATTATCATTTTAGAGGATCAGTCCTTTGACCAGCACATAATTGCCTTTACAAAGAAGACACAACTGTGTCTCTTCTTTCTTCAAAGTTTACACAAATTTGGCATGACATCTAAAACTTTGACAAACTTCTATAGATACACAGTGGAGAGAATCCCATGGTTGCATCACAGCCTGTTGTGGAAACACCAATGCCCACGAATGAAAAAGCCTACAAAAAGAAATGTATACAGCCCTGTCCATCGCAGGAAACTGCCCATCATTGAACACGTCGACAAAGAGGGCTGACACAAGAAAGCGGCAGCCATCAACAAGGCCAAGCATTCAAGTTCAGAAACAGTTATTACCCTTCAACCATCGGGCTCCTGGGCCAGAGTGGATAACTTCACTCACCTCAACACTGAACTGATTCCATAACCTATGGATTCACTTTCATGGATTCTACAGATCATGTTCTCAATATTTATTGCTTATTATTTATCTATTTATTTATTTATTATCATTAATATTGATTGTTTTTGTATTTGCACAAGCGTTTTTTGCCCATTGATTGTCCATCTTTATTTGTGTGTAGTTTTTCATTGATTCTATTGTGCTCTTTGTATCTAGTGTGAATGCCTGCTAGAAAATGAATCTTGGGCTAATATATAATGATGTATACATATTGAGATAGTAAATTTACTTTGAACTTTAAAGGACTTGTATAATTATTTTTCCTTTTCAAATATGCAGTCTACTGGAGGATTTCTGAAAAGTAGCTGTTGTACAAACAAGGTAGCCAATTTATGCATAGCAAGATTCCAGAAAACAACAATTAAATAAAGGTCATATTATCCATTTTGGAATGAATTTAGGCTAAATGTCTTACAGTTCTTCCGACAGACAGTGCAGAAGGAATTTAATGATCTCATCTTATCTGAAAAATGGCACCTCCAGAAATGTGTCGTACCAAACTAGCAGCTTCAGATTTTTGCATAAACTGCTACAGTTTGAATCACTGATTCAGTGTGCTAAGGCAGGAACTGTCAATGTGAATACTAGTGACTTTGTTCATTCATCTAGATGCAGTTCAACCTTTTGTGAAAGAAAATCCATTTGAGAACATTTGACCCTACTGGTGAGGTTTTTGCAAATTTTACAAGTTCTTAAGTGCTGCAGGAACTTTCTTTTTGGTAACAGTAAAACTGAAAATGCTGGAGACATTTAGCAGATCTGGCAGCATCTATGAAAAGAAACAAAACTAGAAATTGTTTAGCGTACTTCACGTGATCTCATGACACTTGGTCATAACAGGACCATGTTGTTGATTCCATGTCAAGCTATCTGAAACTGAACTGAAGAATACACATCTTGAGAGTAAGCTTCTGATCAGTCATTCACCCCGTTTTCCAGCATCACCACTGACTGGGTTTATTTGCTGTTTCATTTCAGCTGCTGCTGACACCCTCACCTATGCCCTTCATACCTTTAAACTTCATCATTTCATTACTTTCCTAGCTGACCTCCCACCATTCACACCATGAACACTGAGTCACTTCCAAAGGCCAGGCTGTTCTTCCCTAACCTGCAGTATTATTTTTAATAGAAATTGAGGGCCGACGTCGCCCAGGATTGGCAAATGGTCATAACTTTCACCTTTGAAATCTCTCTATGTCTTAAACATCTACCAGCCCTGAGATACTTGGTGTAGTTCCGGTCTTTGTGCTTTCACTGTTTTAATTATCCCTTCACCAGATGGGATTCCTCCAGCTGCTTTTGCCCTGAGCTGCGGAATGTGTTTCTGCACTCCTCTCCATCTCTTTGTTGCTTTAAGAATCTCTTCAAAACTTTCCTCCTTAATTAGACATCATTCGATTGTCTTGTGTGGTTCAGTTTTAAATTTAGCAGGATAATTCCCTTACAAAGCACCTTGGAGCATTTCCTACATTAAGGATGCTACATACAGGCATGTCATTGCTTTAATAACCTGCTATCCTCTGCTGCTCTGACTTACAACATAAGTAATACATTGTGGTAGATAATATAACCTTAAAGTCTATTAATTAGCTGGGTTTAGGAAACAATGACTAGGATGGGAAATGCACTGAAAATCTCATAGTAAATTAATTTCATATATCAACGTGGTCTCCAGAATATAACTTTTGCAGCCTCTGTGTACCAGAATTACTCTTTCACTCCCCGTTCAAGACACAAACACGAAAGGAATAGTGTTATAATGCTCGTTATGACTGCCTATTGTCATACAGAGGCATAGTGTCATAGAAAAGTACACCACAGATACTGGCCCTTTAGTCTATGGCTTCTTCATTTGTAGCTGCAGTGCAGATAGTGATGGAATTGAAATAAAAATCCCAATAATCTTTCAAACAATCGAATCAAATTTGATAGTGGTCAGGTATATATCAGCATATTTTGTTGACCTACTTCAAGCAGCCCCTCGTGACCAAAAGGGCTAGAGATGAGGTATGAAACAGCAAGGTGTACATGACCAAAACACACACAAAATGTCAGAAGACTCAGCAGGTCAGGCAGCATCAATGGAAATAAATAATCCATCAACCGTTCAGGCCGAGACTTTTAATGAGTACTGGAAAGGAATGGGGAAAGATGCCGGAAAAAGAAGGTGGAGGATGGGAAGGAGGACAAACTATAAGGTGAAAGGTGAAGCCAAGTAGGTGGGAGAAAGGGAATGAAGTAAGAAGCTGGAAGGTGACAGGTGGAAAAAGCAAAGGGCTGATGATGAAGGAATTTGATAGGAGAGGAGAGTAGACCACGACAGTCATGCAAGGAGGAAGGGCACCAGAGGGAGGTGATAGGCAAGTGTACAGAGGTGGTAAAAGGCCAGAGTGGGGAATTGAAGAAGAGGGAAGGGGGAGGGGAAATATGTTACCGGACGTTGGAGAAATCAATGTTCATGCCATTAGGTTGGAAGCTACCTAGACAGAATTTGAGGAGTTGCTCCTCCAACCAAAGGGTGGCCTCATTTTAGTAGAACAGGAGGCCATTGTCCTACATATCAGAAAGAGAGTGGGGATAAGAATCTAAATGGTTGGCCACCAGGAAATTGCACTTCTTGCAGATGGAATGGAGGTGCTGAACTAAGTGATTTCCCATTTTAATTTGGGTCTCACCAGAGTAGAGGAGGCCGCATCAGGAGCTCTGGGCATGGTAAATGACTCCATGGATTCACAAGTGAAGAGTTTCCTCACCTGAAAAGACTGTTTGGAGCCTGAATAGAGGTGAGGGAGCAGGTGAACGGCAGGTTTAGAAGTTCTGCTGCTTGCAGGGATAAGTGACAGGAGGGAGACTAGTGGGGGGGGGGGGGATGAATGGACAAGGTAATCATGGAGGGGGCAATCCCTGTGGAAAGCAGAGGGTGAGGAGGGGAAGGTAAAGATGTGTTTGAGGTAGGGTCCTGTTGAAGACAGCAGAAGTTTCAGAGAATGATGTGTTGGATGTGAAGGCTTATAGGGTGGTAGGTGAGGATCAGAGAAATTCTATCTCTGTTAAAGCTGCAGGAAGATGGGCTGAGCACAAATTGCCAGGAAATAGAGGAGAAGTAGGAGAGGGCAGAATCAATTGTAGAGGAAGGGAAACTTTGTTCTTTGAATAAAGAAGGCACACTGATATCCTGCAAGGAAAGCCTCATCCTGTGAATAGATGCAGCAGGGACAAAGGTACAGAGAAATGGGAATGAGAAGTTTACGGGAAACAGTGTGGGAAAAGATACAGTAAGGATAGCCGTGAGAGTTATTGAGTTTATGTCAGATATCAATCAACAACTTGTCTCCAGAGTTTGAGGCAGAGAGATTGAGAAAAGGGAAAAAGGTCTCAGAAATGGACCTAGTGAATTTAAGGATATGGTGGAAGTTTGAGACAAAGTTGATGATATTCACGAGCTGCATGAAGCGGCCCCAATATAACCATCAATGCTGCGCCAAAAGAGTTGAGAAGCATTACCAGTGAAGGCTTGGGACATGAATTGTTCCACATAGCGAATGAAATGGTGTTTGCCCATGCCTTCACCTTGAGCTTGGAGAAAGTGTGAGAAGCCGAAAGAGGAATTTGTGAGAATGAGATAGAGTTCCATCAGAAAAAGATAGGGTGGTGGTAGAGAGGATCTGGTAGGATCTGTTGTCAAGAAAGAAGTAGAGAGCTTTAAGGCTTTCTTAATGGAGGATTGGAGTGTATAGGGACTAGACATCCATAGTGAAAATGAGGTGATCAGGGCTAGGGACTTGAGAGTTGTTGAAGAGGCTGAGAGCATGTGAAGTGTCAAGGATATAGGTGAACCAAGGGGGATAAAATTTAAGTGTGTGTAACCTATATATTGGTTCAAACAGTGCAAAAGACATCCATGTCATGAAGCTGGTGTGTGACCTTTGAATTGCTTATGTGATGGGTTTAAATCTTGAATTGCTTATGTGATGGGTTTAAATCTTGAATTGCTTATGTGATGGGTTTAAATCTTGTTAGTATCATTTCCAGTCTGCCAGCAACAGCACTTAGAGAGTTTTCTTTTGTTATTGCTATGCTATGTTATTGCATTTCCCCTTAAGCACACTGCTTGCTGTTCCTCTGTAAGGACACTATGCATGGTCCTGAGGATGGTCTCACTTCACGGCTCAGTGTTTTGGAAGAAACACAGTAATGGTTCTGAGCAAGCAAGGGAATGGAATTGAAAAGAAGAATCAGCCATGTTTAAATTGTGCAGAAGAAGGCCCTTTATTTGTAATCCTAATGTATTTGAATACTATACTGTAAATTGTAGTATACCACTATGTTGCCTATAAATGGACTGAGTAAATTGTATACCATTTATGTTGCCTATAAATGGACTGAGTAAATTGTATACCATTTATGTTGCCTATAAATGGACTGAGTGGACTAATTTTGCTCTGATATTCTATAGTCTTATGTACGCTGTCTCAGGTGTGGCAATATAGAAAATCCACATTTCTATTCAACACAACAGTATATCAGTTTACATTCCGAAGAAGTGGACATGATAATGTCAGGCTCTGGCTCCTAGTAACAAAACCAGTGTCACAGAATAGGTTAACCTTGCATTCGTTGCTTGTTTCACTTTTGTGGAACTGAACAAGGAGTAAGTCCATGGGCTATGCTAGGACATTCTCCACAATACCCAAGATCCTCAGCCGACCTTCCTGTCTCTAGGTTCACAAGTGACTGCCACTACTTACCAAAACTATCTTAGTAAGTCTGGAAACTAATTTGCCTTTATCTTGCCATCAGCTGTATCAGCTCGTAGCTGCACTTCCTCATCTAGTATGACGCCAAGATTTGGGTGGACCAGATCTCTGATCCAAGCATGCAAATGATCTCAGGAAGCTCCAAGCATAAAGTAATCCCTTAGCAAAAAGAAAGGCCCTTTATCTGTATTCCTAATTTATTTGAGTACAATACTGTAAACTGTAGTATACCATTTACGTTGCCTATAAAATTGTGGACTTTTTGAATGTTTGTAATGTAATGGGTCAACAGCACTAAATTGCTGACAAAAAAAAGTGATTCAAATAATTACCATTGCCTGAAGATGCATTAATCTTGTGATTAGGCATTATTGTTTTCTTGGCATGGGGAGGATAGAATAAAGTTCACTGCAGTATTTACACTGTGCAGAGGGACTGCAGTCTAATACGCACCATCATCACATCACTTCTGTTCGCCAACAGAATGAAGATGAATACTAATGAGCTCTGTAATTATTCCGTACACATACATCTATTACTTTACCTTCCATGAAAGTGATTGTGACAGGTGCAGGAAATGTACTGTCTCTGTTGTGTGTTTGGGATTTATCTGTATGTAATAATATGTGGGCAACAGCCAATTCCCTTTAAACAAACTCCAGAGCTTCTGTGAAAAAAGCACTCAAGAGATAAAGTTTTATTTGCTCCCAATTGACTCGCTGAATGGAAATTTCAGTGTGCCTGAAACAGTCAGGGGTAACTTTGGCAGATGTTGCAATTACATAGTGCGATGTTTTTGGATATATCATAATTTGCCAACTCTATTGCTATACAATGTTTCGCCCTGCACGAGATATAATGGAAATATACTTCTAATGCAAATGGCACTTTATAATTTATAATTATCCACTTCCCATTCATTGCGATATAAAGCAAGATCATTGTAGCAAATCGTGTGGCCGTAAGCTGCTGATATATTCAATTGAATGTTATGGCATTAGGTTTCTCAGGGCCTACACAGCAAAACAAACAAGTCTATAGTAAAAAATGTGAATGATTGAAATCGGAAGAAAGGTCAGCTCTCCAATTTTCATCAATTTGACAAGACAATTCACTCGAAGTTTGTTTTAAAGAAAGGGAATTGTACGTGAACTTAGAAAAACGTGCATGACTTACATAGGATATATAACATGATAAAATAGGAGCAGGAGTTCGCAACTCATCTCCTCAAATCATTATGCAATATGATCTTAGCTAACACTGGAAAACAACGATTTTGCTTCCTGAATACTTTTGGGTGTATTTTATGGATTTTGCGCTGTTGGTCATGAAAATTGCCATGACATTTCCCTATCCCACATAATTGTTTTAAAATCACCTACATTTGTTAGTTCAATTGATAATTCAAGCCAATTAAAATGTTGCTCACAATGAAAGCTGAAAACATGAAGTGCAACATGCCACTAAAGGTTCATTTTCTGCCTTCTCATTCAGACTTCCTCCCTGTAAATCTTGATACTGTCAGTGACGAGCCTGGTGAAAGGTTTCACCAGGACTTTGTGGTCATGGAGAAGTAGTATCAGGGCAACTGAAATCCATCAATGCTGGCTGATTATTAGTAAATGCTTAGGCAAGAAGCCTCGGACATGGAGTACAAATGAAAATCATCAACAAAGTGTTTGTAGCTTAGTTGAACTACTGCAAAGCATCAGCAATGTTACGTAATTAAATGCATTATATCCCATAAAAGCATTTCAGGATGTATATTATATACATTTCTCTGACATTAAATTGGATCTTTGAACCTTTGAACACTTAATATCTTGTTTCTCCAGATTCCTACATGATATAAGAAGCCTGAAATTATATTTGTGTTCAGCTATAACCAGTCTATCATAAACAATTTTTAAAAAATCTGAGAAAGGAACACTTTGCAAAAAAATTGTTGTCCAGTGTAATTTGCTTTAGGCTTCCACTCCTGTGTCTGTTTCTCATTGTTTACAATTCACTCAATCTTAAACTAATATATCTACCTCCTCTTTAAATGTCTCCAATGATCTAGCCTCTACAGGTTTCTAGAGTAGGGAGTTCTTGTGATTTGCCAATATGTGAAAAAAGATACCGTGGGTATATATGCCCGTGATAATAAAATTGAAGTGAAATTGAAAAATCCCTACATCTTTCAGCTTTAGAGTCGAGGCTTACCCTATTGTGTCCAACCAGGCTGTGCTAAAAGTTGTACGATTTCTATCAATAAACAACAAATGCAAATTAGTGGAATCATTTTTATCTGGCACTCCAATGAATGCTAATTGTAGATGCTGCAAGTTCTCTTGGTTGGTTATAGAGTCACAGAGAGATACCGCACACGCAGTAAAAACTTACTTAGTGGCAAGTCACTTGTCCCTGCATTCCTCCAGTCCATTCTCATTCCGAGATTAGTGTCATTATCCTGCCATATTTCTACAGCGATTCTCAACTTAAACTCAGCACGTTCCATTTAAGCATGTTTCTACCTGGGCTCAGTATGGAATTCAACAAGTACAGACGACTACCATTTCAAGCATGCCTTACTTTTATTTCAAATTTCCATGATTTAAAGAATGTTCTTTGTGCCTTTTCAGAAAATAGTTTTCTTGCGCTATAGACCAGTCTTTCTGTAGTTTATTTGTTTGTCCCATTACCATCCTCTTTCACATAATAAAATTAATCTTTTTAGTCACTTAATCCTTCCTGCTTTACATTCTATCAGAGGCTTTCCCTTTTGTCTTCCCATCCCCTTGCCCCGTTCTTTGCTTCATAAAGCCCTATTATCTGTAACTTTTTCAAGATCGGTTGAAAGATCACCCTGAGAGAGTCCCAGTTCTCTCTCACAGATATTGGAACGTGGAAGAATGGTGTTTCTTCGTTATGATATCCCATATCTTTAGCACTCTATTGTTGTGTTGTGGTCCAACAATATTTTAGGATAGTGATCAACAACCATTTTAAGCCCGAGATCCCCTACCTCGGCCTCAGTGAAAGGCAAGATCAACCCCAAATCAATTAGTTACACACATGCTCACTGGGCAGAGAAGACCGGAAGTAAAACCCCACAACCCGGAAGTAGAAAGAATGTATGTACACCAGGGGGCACCACCCTTTTTTTGCACTGCGCACCGGTTTAATATTGACAATATTCTTGCGAACCAGCCAACGGAGGGGGGTGGGGGGGGGGTGTTAAACACAACTGGAATACAGTGACACTCAAAGCAGGTTCCTTACATCCAGTATATTCTGCAATTTAGTTTACGTGGCTCTCAGCACTTAGCTTCTGTCCCACTTGCTCACGTTTTTTCCGCTGAAAAAACTCAGTGGGTTTGTCTTAAACTGCAGGGTGCTTGGACTCAAGGTACCAAAGCAGTTTTGAGGGTTTCATTGCCTCATTAGACAGCCTCTGGGCCTGAACTACAGCCACCAGCCTGCCCACCACCAGATGCCTTGGCCAGGTGTGGCTGGTCGCGAGTGGGGTAAGAGGACAAGGTCAGGGACGGAGGTCCCCGTGCCGGGGCTGTGGTGGTCGCAATCCGGAGAGAGCGACCAACCAGGCCAGGAGTGCGTGCCCCCCCCCCCGCCCCCTGTAGGATCTATCGGCCAACAAAAGTTTGGCTGGAGGGATGATTGCAGCGAGGTAGCTGCTCTGCTACCTATGAAACCCTGAGCCCAAATTAGGTCGTCTGCGAATATTTTAGCACCGGGTTTCCCACGAACATTCGGTGTGCTAAACAGGTTTAGAGGCAGTGCCCATCTGTCCGTGCTCCAGGCCAGTAGCAACGGCACTTCCCACCGGCTGCGCGAGGCATCCGGTTAACCAGTGATCACTGAGTTTAGGCGACTGATGACCTCGCGTGCATTCAAGTTCAACAGTGGACGTGACAGGGAATGAGGAAAGATGCAGCTGACTCACATCATTTCATATCGCCAAATCACATCGTTTCCTCATGGCCTGGTGGTTGGGGACCACTGAAGTACACTGTGTAGTGCGAGGTGGGGGAGCTGCACACATGTGCTCTGGGCAGAAAGAATGGAAGTAAAACCCCGCAACCCAGAAACAATTTCTCAACAGTATTTGTGTATTTCTTTTTCCTTTTTTTTGGGATCTACCGGGAAAGTCTCAAAGATCGACCAGTCGATCGCGATCAACGGGTTGGCGACCACTATTTTAGGACAAGTTCAGCAAATACTTTTGCTTTCTACTTCCAACCCTAGAGCTAAGTTGCTTTACTGCATTATTTTTCTGAAAGACCATGGCTATCTTTCATAATTTGTCAGTTAGATTACTCAGACTCTTTTGGATTCTTGTGTGAGATGGGAGGACTGCTGCTGAAGGGAGAAGGATCAACAGCTGCAACCAGTATGAAGGATAGCTTCTAACAAGAATGGTGCACCAATAAATATTTGCTGCCACAAGATTCTTCCAAAATTTGGCTTTAACACACACATTATGATGGGTTGCCAAACAGATGTCTGTGGTCTTCTGCTTTTGTAGTCCATCTACTTCAAGTTTTGATGTGCTGTGCATTCAGAAGTGCTCTCTGCACACCACTGTTGCAATGTGTGGCTATTTGAGTTACTGTCACCTTCCTGTCAGCTTGAACTAGACTGGCCATTCTCCTCTTACCTCTCTCATCAACAAGGCATTTTTACCCATAGAATTGCCACTCATTCAATGATTTTTGTTTCTTGCAGCACTCTCTGTTAGCTCTAGGGACTTGCGTGAAAATCCCAGGAGATCAGCAGTTTCTGAGATACCCCTTCTGGCATGAGCAATCATTCCACAGTGGAAGTCATTTAGATCACATTTCGTCCCAATTCTAATGTTCGGTCTGAATAACAACTGAACCTCTTGACCATGTCTGCTTGCTTTTCTGGATTGTGTTGTTGCCACATGATTGGCTGATTAGATATTTACTTATCCAAGCAGGTGTACAGGTGTATCTAATGAAGTAGCCACTGAATGTAGTTGAGAGATTTTTTTCAGCAGCTCCCAACATACAGTGCTCTTCATTAAGGAATTCGCATCTCCTTCCTTGGCTCTCCTACTTTTGTAATGTTGTGTCAGTTAAGTAGAAGAAAACTGGTCCAAAGATGTAACAATCTCTGCAATCTTTGCTCTCAAAACTATGTTAAATCCATGTGAACACAAGAGATACTATAGATACTGGAAATCCAGAGTAACCCACACAAAATGCTGGAGGAACTCAGCAGGACAGGCAGCACCTATGGAAAAGAGTACAGACGGCATTTCAGGCTGAAAACAACATTTTGTTTCTGTTATTTTCAATCTAGATGACTATTTTTAGTTGCAGCTGAATGCTACTACCTCCCAAAAATGATCAAGCTCCCAAAACAGGGTTAAGCAATACATTAAATTTGGCCCTGACATTAGAATTTTGCAGATGCTATAAAAGTCTGCTAGTGCTGTTGGAGAGCTTGGTACTCCAGCCCACCCTGCCTTGGGCAGAAATCATGCCCTACTGCAAAAATCTAACCTTCTGTCTTTGTACTGCTTTGACCATATGTTACTGTTTAAAGGGCCTATTGCAAAACAAACTATAATTGGCAATATTGCTCCAAGCCTTAAAGAGTTACAGTCACATTATCTAGTCCAGTGCAAGCTGAAGGCCCTTTGAAAGACAAGCAAACACCACTTCTGGATCTACGCCCCCCATTTCATTCCGCCAAGCCCTTGTTTAATGCTTGAGGTGAGTATGCAATGAATCACGAATACTGAACTTGTATTGTTATGGGTACCCATCTTTTATTGGTTAATTAGTTTTAATTGTTGAAAATGACAATCTCTATAGTTAACTTAATTCATGTTTGTTTAGAAAATCTGTATTTAATAGAAAGAGTGCTTAAAGATATGGTTCCAATTGTGTTGGACTTAATTGGAGGGATTCCAGTGAAACACTAATCAGTTTTTCTCCTGTATTTAAGAGCCAGCTATTGTCTACAAGATAATATATTTTAAAATGCTTTTAAAAATAATAAGCCAATACAGTTACTTTGCAGCAGGCGGTTGTGTGTTCTGAATTAGTAGTGCTTTACCAAAGATTATTGCATTGGAATTTTATACTTGTATATCCTCTGTCTGTGCAACTTGTCATCAATTTTATAGACAATCAGAAATATGCATTGAAACATTCATTAAATCATTTATTTACTTAGCAGCACAGTGAAGAGTAGCCCTCCTGGCCTTCAGGCAACACTGCCCCAGCAACCCCCAACAAACCTGATTAGCTCTAACCTAATCTCAGGACAATTCACAATCACCTGGTGCATCTTTGGATTGTGAGAGGAAACTGGAGGAGCTGGAGAACACTTATGCATTCCACAGGGAAGACATACTTGAGGCAGGTGAAAGATCTTTAGAGTGGCATTTAGGAAGTGGATTTCAAGAGGCAAATAATGAAGAAACTTCATGATTACTCAGGTTTTGTGGTAGTTCTACATATGTAAAAGGACTGAGCTCACTGTGGTATTTGTACACTGAAAGCTCATGTTTTTCGTGAAGTAGAATCAAAGTAGAACCATGAATGAAGACACAAGAGACCTCAAATTTTGGAATCTGGAATAATATACAAAAAACTAGAGGAACTCAGTGTGCCAGTCAGTGTCTGTAGAGTATTCCAACCTAAAATATCAACTTTCCATTTTCTTCAGCAGATGCTGCCTGATCCATTGAGTTCCTCCAGCATCTTGTTTGCTGCTGTAGAATAAATGGTGTGGCCAGGACAAGGATACCAAGGTTCAGAACCTCCCAAAGTCTGGCCAGAGTAGCACTGATATCATTTAGTTTGAAGATGATTGAGGAATTGATGAATGGTTTCAGGACTGGGTAAATGGAGATGTAATTATTACAGTGGTTCAGACAGTTTGAGATGGAGGAAAATGGGGTCAGAAATGCAAACCAACATCTAATGGAGTGGAGGAATCACAAATAATTTAGTTGGAGATTATCAACTGCTCCCTTCTCATGCCAGTTTTTGGCTTTTAATACTGTCCAGCTGGCGCTTTCTGTTGGAAAACACTCGATAGCTGACTGGCAGACTAAAGAAGTTTACCAGGCCTTTGACTTGAAATCATCTGTGGAAATTGATATCAGCTGCTGCTGGCTTCCTGCTTAAGATAAAATTGGCCCCTGAAGCTCATAATTAGACATATTCGTCTTGAAGATAATGCATCCCAGCTTTCAGATGAATTCTCCAGTTGCGCATTTCAGCATTCTGGGTCTTCTATATTTGTGAGCTTCATTGGGCTCTGCCAACTTGGAATCAAAACAGCCAACATATGTTGCAGTAAAATGGGATAATTCTTACTAACTACGTTCTTAGGACAGGAGTTTCTCTCACTCAGCATCACTTTCACAGTAGGAAATAGATGCAAGTATAGTTGCTGCACAATCATAAGAATGTGTGGAATAGAACGGACCATTCAGGCATAATTACCATGCTAGAGGATGTGGATTTTAGGTTAATTCTCCTTTTCAATTTATGTTCTGAATTCCTATTTCTAGCTGATCGAGTGTAAATGCAATGAAGAATTCTACCCCATTCCTCTTGCAGGCAGCAACATCCACATCCCAAAACTGATCTCTCAACTTTCCTCTAATCCACTTAAATGCCCTGCCCCTCATTATTGCCCTCTCAGTTTTGGGTCAAAGCTTACTTCTACTTACCATGACTGGACCTCTCATAATTGATATATCTCTATTAAATCTCCTCTTCACTCTCCTTTATTCCACATCAAACAACTCAGCCAAGATAGGCATTCCTAATAACTATAGTTCTCCAACCTTACAACATCCTTACAAATCTCCTCTGCAGCCTATAGACTACAGCTCCACTTTCACTTCAATAATTCCAAGCAAACTCATCACCAAACTAAGAGTTCTGGGAATCAATACCTCTTTCTGCAATTGGATTCTTGACCTCCTGACCTATAGACTGCAATCAGGATAGGCATCAACACTTCTACTATGTTTATTCTCCGCACTGCTGCTCCACAATGTTGTGTCCTCAAACCCCTGCTCCAATCCATGTGCAGTCATAACTACATAGTCATTTTCAACTCTGACTCCATCTACAAGTTTGTAGATGGTACAGTTGGATTCTGGTGTCAAAAAATACAGTGTTCTTTTAGAAGTTAGTATGCTTTTAGCTGTTGCGTGGAGGTACCAGGAACTATGCTTCTTGATGCCAGCTCTTCAGTTCTAGAAATTGCCATTCAAATTCCTCTCTCAATCATTGAGGAGCCATCAGTGTATAGAATCAGATCTTTGGCCGAGTAAAAGCCAACAGGGTGCTGTCAGTCTACAGGTTCTTGAGTTGAAACTGCCATCATGTGTTTCTCATTAGCATTCAGGGCGAATAGCTTATGCCTCTCAAGGATTCTCAATTCAGGTGCATTCATAATTTCACCTTTAAGGTCTGAAATGCTCTCAGTTATTCTTCATTAAGAGTCACAGGACTGTCTGAACACTTTCTGTTCTTCAGCAGGTTGTTCAGTGGTTGAGCAATCGTTAATGAATCTGCAACTAGCTTGTCAATATCTTAATTAGCAAACGTTTCATCTTCAGTTCTCAGTGCCTTCACTCCCTTGATCTGTATGCTATGGTATAGCTGTCAATATTATTGTTCCATCACGGAAATCCTCACTTGAATTGCTGGAGGCAGATGTAATATCCATGTCATGTCCATCCTGTAAATCTTCAGACGTCAGATGTTATCACTGTTCCTGGAGTCTTGTCCAATGTAGGCTGCAATTCACCCTAGTTTGGTTGATGGCGCTGTATAGGGAGACTGATGTGAGCTGTAATTCTCTGACTGGAGCTTCAGAGATAGTTGTTTCGCAGAACAGAGCGTCAGCCATTGAGTTACTATTGTCATTAGAAACACCACTAGCAGGTCCACCCATTTGAAGCTGTGGCTGCACTTTCTTTCATTGTTTCAGTTTGCTTTGAAACTCCATACATTGCACATCAATTGAATTACTGTGTTGCTCTTTTGCTCATTTAATTTATGCAAATGTTTGCTCTTTAGATTTTTTTCTGTCTCTATCATGCGGATTTTGCAGTTTATCACAAGTTTTGGATTTATTTCAGTTAGTAAAAAACTAGCTCTTTCACTCACTCACGCATTCAATCAACAGACCATGTGGTCTCATCTCAAAATCATCAGCAGCCATTTGCTGGGTCTTAATAAACTTAACATTGTTGGTATTTTTCACTCAGACTTTTTCAATAACTTTATCAAACTGAGATTGTTTTATTAGGTAAAAGTTCTTAGTAGGTTTCAAGACTTTGGCAATGTTTTGATTTGATCTTAATTGTATGTACCTTTTAGTTCTTTGACCACAATCTCAAAATTGTAATAGTTTGCAGCCGAAATTTTAACAGGTTGTCCCGCAACCTGAATTTACTTCACTTTTCTACATACTCCACCAGATCACACATATTTAAGTTTTCTTACACACTCTACTGCTCACAACAATTTATTTATTTGTTAATCCATGCTCCACTGTATGTATGAATTTAACTTCTACTGGCTTGCTTATTTAGATAGTGCTCCCCTGGTTTTGCATGTAGTTCTACTAGGCTGGGTTTCTTGTTGCAGAACTGCTTTTTTTAATAGTAATGCAGCAGTCCTTGATCCAGATTGCCATCTGATGTTCAAAGTCAGAACCCCCTGTTTCCCTCAGACAAGAGAAGAATACAAGAATAAGCTCCGATCTCTTTTGTTGCATGCTAAAATCTCCAATTTTTCTCCTTCAGTGGAACAAATTTTGAACTTTGCTGACCATGCCCAATGTTGGATTCTGGTGTTTCAATTCAAGATTATTTTAGACGTTATAGATGAGGAATAAAACTTATTGCTGCATGATCATTTTATTAAAAGTTGATGGAACAAAGGGAACAGGAACAGAACAGTGACAGGAGGTTTTACAGCTTCAGGAAGAGAGGATCTAAAGATGGTGCCTTGCATAAAACAGTGACTTTTATAACCAAAGGATAAGAAAATTCTATAGACAACAATAACCCAATTAGAAAATACTTATTTAATACTGTGGTAAAATCAGCCACTGAGAAAATACTGAGCATTTAATGTAGAGCTTCCAGAGCTTTACAGAATTATATTTTGTATAGTTACTAGAGGCATATTAATCTGTTATGTATAAAAAGGCTACTTAAAATTCAAGCAGATAATTGATAGTTAAACTGCAAAGAACATGACAATTAAAATTAAATAGTCAGATCCAACAATACTCACAGAGTGGGCTGTATCTAAAAATAACAATGAGTTGGAATACAGGAAGGAGATAGAGAGCCTTTCCCTCAATGTCAGCAAAACAAAAGAACTTGGTGCAGACCTCAGGAAGGAGGTGGTGCTCTTCATCAATGATGCTGAGGTTGATGGGGTTGAGAGCATCGAGTTCTGAGGAGATACAACAGCCTCTTTTTGAGCAAAAAAAGTAGACACCATTGCCAGGAAAGTTCACCAATGCCTCTGCTTCCTCAGGAGGTAAAGAAAATTGGGGTATCCCTGTCAACCCTTACCAATTTTTATCAATGCACCATAGAAAACATTTTATCTACATGCGTCACAGTTTGGCAAAGCAACTGCTTTGCTGTAACTAGAAGAAACTAAAGAACTGTAGACACTGCTCAGCACATCATGGAAACCAGCCTCCCCTCCATGGATCCTGTCCATCTACACTTCTCCCTCTCTTGGTAAAGCAGCCAGCATAATCAAAGTCCCCCCACCTATCCTGGACCTTCCCTCTTCACCTCTGTCCTGTCACTCAGCAGGTACAAGAGCTTGACAGCACGTATCACCAGGCTCAAAGTCAGCTTCTACCCTGCTATTATAAAACTTTTGACTGGTTCTGTAGTACAATAAGATGAACTCTTGACCTCACAATCTACCTTATAATGATCTTGCACTTTACTATCCACTTGCAATTCACTTTCTTTGTAACCACTGAACTTCATTCTGTGTTCTCTATTTTCTTTTACCTTGTACTATCTCAATGCATTGAGTAATGATTTAATCTGTATAGACAGTATGTGAGACCCACTTTTCAGTCTACCATGCGACATGAGTCAAGTCAAGTCGCTTTTTATTATCATTTTGACCATAAACTGCTGGTACAGTACACAGTAAAAATGAAACAAATTCCCTCCAGGACCATGGTACTACATGAAACAACACAAAACTACACTAGACTACAGACCTACACAGAACTACATAAGGTGCACAAAACTGTGCAGGGCAGTACAATAACAAATTAATTAATTAATTAATAATAAACAAGACAATAGGCACAGTAGAGGACAAATTTCAATTTAATAAAAATGATGTAGATGGAGAGACAATAATAAATCAATTTTAATGTTCATCCCCGTGCACATAGGAAGTGATTCTGTATTTTTCAGGTGATGAAGCCGTGTTGGAAGAGGAGATTATGTTATTGGAGGACCCCGTTTACTGGTACAGATGTGGCAAGAAAAAGGCTGATCGTTACCTTTTGTAACTTCAAAACATTAAGCAAATTCAAAGGAAGACATTGGACTTCAAGAACACAGCTGTAACTTTGACCTTACTTTAAGAGAGGTGCACAGGTACCACATGGTAGCATGAGGACATATGAAATCAATGCATTTTTAATTATAATTTTACATAATTAACTAATTAAATGAACAAGAATGCTTAATCAACCTATATACAGATTATTTGTATATTAATGAAATATTAAATACACAATACTGATAATACTCTAATTATGATTGGATAAAAATGAATACACTTGGTCTCCACCGGATGACAGTGGAGAGATGAAGATGAAGTTGGAGTGATCAATCCATGCTAAAGTCTGCTGATCTGGTGCCAATGATAAGCAGAGTTAAATGCCATTGACAGAGCAGCTTGCCATAAGTGCCTTCAAACAATGTTGCGAGTCTGACTTGTAACAATTCAAATGAATCACTTTTGTTTTTAACAATTTTTCTCTACAAGTATTGAGCTGCATGTTGCTATTATCTGCTCACGTAAGTGAGGAAAGAGTCAAAGGGCAGTGGGTGATCTTGTGACAGGAAATATATTGCTGCAGGAAGAAGGAAATAGCACTGAGCCGAATGACTTCTTCTGCATTGTAATATAGACAGAACTTAAAGGAATAGTGCCTTTACAATACTTCTGTCTCTTTTATCAAAATTAAACTTTAACATTTACTGAAAAAAAAGACCCTAGCCTGGCTGGTAGATGCTGTGCATCAACATTCCTCAAGTAGTCAGTTTGGACTGAGCATGCTTTCTAGAGTCTAACTATGCTGAATACAGTTTCAATTGCCATTTCTTTTGCTTTTTATCTTCATGGTCCATTGACGTGGTTTCACAAACAGCCACATGATCATTTCCTGACAGGCCACTGAAAACCACTGTAGATATTGCTCGATTCATTTACAATTTGCTATTACTGCACTTGGGCTAACTTGGGTTTGATTTACAGTACAAGCCCCAGTTCATGCCATATAAAAGCTGCATCCATAGGAATACACCTGACAAATAAAATAATTCATTCTAGCTCTACTGGTCAATTTACAAAATTTCACTTTATGAAACATTTTTCAAGATTAGATTCCCTTCATAAATCAAGGCAAAGCTGTATTGATTACTGCATGTACAATTTGTACTGCGTTTATTGTTACCTTGTTGAATTTAACTTGTCTACTAGTTTCTGATGAGAACAGTTTGTCTTAGGTAACAATGTTTATCATTTTGATGTTCTGGTGTGAATTGTAAATTGTCCTTCATTATTGTCACAATTCAAAAAGAACATTCCAAGTTCTGCTCTTGTAATTCTCAGCAGTACTTTTCATTGTGAGAGGTTTTTTTTTCATGTTTAATCATTCTGGGATCAATAAATCATTGATAATGAGGTCATTAACTCATGTTGACTACTTATGCTTGCTATTTTACATCAAAGAAATCCACCCTTTCATGTCACCGCCTTCCCACTCCTCCCCATTTGGGCTCACCAAGATGTCATTTGGATTGGTGGATTTAGTTTTGAAGAGTGATTGAATATGATGAGCTTATTTTCCCTGGAACAGAGGATGTTGAGGAGCAACCTAATAGATTCATACAAGATTAGGAGAGGCATAGGTTGTCAAAATCTTTTTCCTATGGTTGGGGTACCAGAACAAGAAGGTATAGATTTAAGATGAGAGGAAAGAGTATTAAAGGCCATCTGAGGGATAATGTTTTCTTTTATACAGAGAGTGATTGATATTTGGAACACACTTGCAGAGAAAGAGATGGAATCAAATAAATTTTGATGTTTAAGAGGCATTTAAATAGACATTTAAAGTCATAGAAAGATGCTGCCATAATGTGGGCAAATGACTTTAATACAGATGAACAGAAAGATCCTGATGGTCTGAAGGGCTATTTCTATGCTGTATGACTCTATTACTCTATAAGGCTGGGGGGGATGGAGGTGTAAGATGCTTCTTCACTCTGCTCGCCTGCAAGTCACCTTTGGGCAAGATGCAGCACCTGATTAGCCCTCTGATCAGCGTCTCATGAAGTCATGCGGGCAGGTGGTGGAGGGCCAGATGAGCAGCTGGTGCATGTCACAAGTCCTGGTTACTTGCCCACTGACGACGGGCAGATGATCTCTGAAGAGTATTGATAATGGTTGGGTTCACTCATCTTGTAAAGTCACTGCCCAGAAGAAGGCCAAGAACAATCATGTCACAGAAAGACCATGATTGCCTACATCATACAGCACGGCACATAATGAACGAACTGTGACATTTGCTACCTAAGGTTAAACTTACACCTTGGAATACTTGCGTACAAATGTTCAACAAGATTGCCCAAAACCAGTCCACTATCTTTGTGAAGGTGTTGATCTATTTATTTTAAACTAGTTTATAGAGTTAGGATTTATATACTGGTACCTTAAGTTGTATTCTTAAGATTGGGGAATGCTGATTTTTCCTTTTACTTTCATGCACTTAATAACCTTTCTACCACTGGATACTGTTAAGTTTATTCACAGAAGTTTGATAAATTGGATAAATTTCATTCATGTTAAGGATGTTTTATCATCCAACTCTTACAATGCCATGTTCCATGTTCCTGTGTTGTAATTTACAACCTACAATAAGTTAAACCATAAAATGAAAGTATTTTCAATAATTGTTTTAAGAAGTAATGTAGCCATAAATTAGCCCTTTGGCTAATATATTATTGTGCTGTTGCAACACTAAAAAAAATGACATTTAAACTGCAATCTGTAGATTGAGCTGAGAACAAATGGCCAAAGATTGATTTGTGCAATAAAAGAGTCTGGCGGTGTAGCAGAAAGATATTTCCTGATGCTTGGAGCTCTACTGACAAGAAAATCACCTTAATCAAAGTTGGTTTAGGTGTTCCACTCAAACTGATCAGCAAGAGGACTTACATCCAAGATGGAAGTAGATGGACTGACTTTGAGATATGGGTAATTTACAAATATCTGTTATATATATTATACAATTTATGTGTGATATAAATGTCAGGATGCAGTTTCTTAAACAGATGGCAATCGCTGTCTGGAATAGGTTCCCTGGAATGTCTATGATATCAGCATAATTTAGTCATCAGCTGGATGCCATAACAGAAATACAATGGGGTTCCTATACTGGGAAGCTAAATTGAAATTGCTGATTGTCTTCATTGGAAGTCATCTAGTGATTATAGAAACCAAGCAGAAACATATGTTCATTCTTCAATATATTCTTTTGCTAATTAAATTTAATTAGCAAACATCACTTGCAAAACATGTGTACAGAGCCTATCAAAGAAGGTCTCACAAGAAGCTAAGTTCAAGGTCAGGCTTTCCAATTTCAGATTTTCAAGATTATGGAGATGACTCATTTACGACTCAGGTGTTAACCTTCCAGCAACCCGAGGTAATTGCATATTACAACAGCAATCAGTCTCATCAGTGTCAGCTTGTCTTGAAGATTTCGCTGAGCGCAAACTCTGCTGCTACTTATTCTGCTGCCTAGAAAGTACTTGCTGAAGTCAAGACTGCACAGGTCTAGGAATGGGCACCAGATTTCCTAGGTGGAGACTTGGATGTCTCAGCAAAGAGCTGCAGGCTGGTGCCCTTCACCAAGAAATCAGCAAAGGCCAAGGCAGGGGGCAGTACAAGCCAGAGAGATCTACACCTGCAAAGACACCACAAAAAGTTATTCTGAGTGCGGAAATAAGTTTAATGTTCTCATTCAAGATGCATCAAAGCAGCAACAAATCCAGTCTGCATCTCACCCTTTCTTCATCTCAGCCTTCACTATGATAATACCCTTATGTGTTTCTGATTTGGGATGCACATGAAATAACAGTTGTCTCCCATCTGGAGCCAAAGCCCCAGCAATCAGCAGGATAGGTAGACTCCATCCATCCCTTCTCCTCTACTAGCTCAGGTTCTGACTCCTCACCTTCAATGGAAAGCTGTTTAAAAATTAAACTTGCTTAAAGTGTATCATCAGGTAAAATAGAAACAAAGGCAAGCCGACACTTCAGGAGGGATGTGGATTGGAGAGACAGCTCAACTCAGCAGGGAGCACACAATTATGCCAATTCAACCTTAGAGTATGTGGATGTAGATACAACTGGCTCACCAGCATCTATTGCCCATTCCTTATTGGCCCTGAATTGAATAAGTCGCTAGGATATTTCAAGGGTACGGGGGAATTAACCCCATTGTAACTCACATACAGACCAGGCCAGGTAAAGATCAACAGCACCAATCAACTATGTTACTTCTACATCAATCCAGTAGTTTTATGGTCACAATTACTGACATTAGAAGTTGATATTCAGATTAAATTTAATTACAAAAATGTGAATTTCCCTGCTTGCACAATGGATTTAATTCCTTTCTTCAAATCTCACATTACTCATCCATAAATTTAACCATGATGTTACCAGGATCTATGGACTAACATTACTGACCACACATGCAGAGGTCCTTTGTGAAAGATAGCCTTTTGATATCAACGACAGTCAGTATGGTTGAAGGCAGACCAAATAAGCAGATGTTAAAGGACGATTCAGGAAATGTTTTCACTTTGTTAAACTGGAAGGAATGCCAAAAAAATGTTTACAAGAATGTTGCCAGGACATGAGAAACTGAGTTACTAAGAGATGTGGATCAGGCCAGGACTGTATTCACTGGAGATCATGAGAATGAAGGCAGTGTACAAAATCATGAGGGTTAATGATAATGTCAATGCATGCAGTCTTTTACCCAGGGTTAGGGGATCAAGAACTAAAGAATGTACAGTAAGTTTAGGGTGAGGCAGAAGATTTAATAGGAACTTGGGGGGCAATTTTTTCATCCAGAAGGTAATTTACAGTTGGAATGAGCTTCCAGAGGAAATGGTTGAGGCAGGTACATTAATAAAACTTAAAGACAATTGGATAAGTACATGTATGGGAGACGTTTAGAAGAGCCAAGCATGGAGTAATGGGACTAGCTTACATTCATCTTGTTTGGCATGGGCCAATTGAGCCAAAGGACCTTTTGCTGTATTGTGTGACTCTATGAAAAGAATTGAAATATTAATTCTGTTTCTCTCTCCATTGCTGCTGCCCAAAAAGCTGGGTATTTCCACATTCACTAAACTTCATTTTGATATTCAACATCTGCAGTGTTTTATAAGTCTATTGAAAACAATTTTTATGTTTGTGTGTGGGGGTGGTAGTTTGTTTATCCATTATTGAAATTTAACTCCAATTGCATCAAAAAATTTCAGGCCAAAATATGAATGGATACCAAGGTTTATTGTGGTAATATTATGAAATTTAGTCAAAGTATAAGCTTAAAACACTGTGGCTTTAGATACTATAGTTCATTCAAAAATGTTTTGAATTCTTCGGAAGATATCCCAGTTTTCCATCAGATACTTTGAAGTAAGGAATCACATCATTTGCAATTTCATCATTTAGCAAATAATAAATAATACTAGTAGTTATCTGAATTAAATAAAACTGGGCTCTGTGTAACATTTGTCCCTGTCAAAAAAAATTCCTGATGATATAATGTAATCTCAGTGCATCAAATATCAATGAAGGTTGTTTCTGGTTTGACAATTAGTTTCAACATTCTGGCATATGAGTTAATATTTTCCTGTAGTGTGTATCTTGGTCTCTTAGATTTGGGTTTTTCCGAACAGTGGAATGCTCGATACTTTGAACAAACAATTATAGGGGTTTCAAGCACAATTTCTTGATATGCAATTCAGATGGGTGATATTAGTCAGCAGAATCTGAAAACTAACCCTTTATAGTTTAACTGCTTTAAAAATCTCCCTGGAGTCCAAAGCTTTTTGATCATAGGAATAAAATATGTGGGAACACTATTATCAATGAGTGACAAATTACGGCAGTTAAAGAAATATAGTTTTTATTTTTACTTAAACAAAAATTGCAATGACTTGAATTTTTCATGGTTTCTGAATTAAATTTCCCATTTTACTACAGTGTTTAGACTTCAAAAGTACTTAATTGGCCATAAAGTGCTTTGGGACATCTTGAGGTCATGGAAGGTGCTATAATATCCATGTTACTTCAAAAAGCTTTCGTACTTGAGTACTTTTTTGAATAATTGAGGTACTCATGGGAGGACCAGTTTTAGAACAAGATTGTGCTTAAAGCAGGTTGATGTAATAGCTTCAGCAGAGCTCAGACATTCTTTTGAAAATGTCTTCTGCAAAATGCAGAAAAACTTCAAAATAAAGCATTTTGATAAATCAGTTAAATTCCTAAGAGGCTTATGTTCACTGTCACAATTCTCTTCAGATTCAATGTGTGAATTGTCACAGGAACATTTACTCATTGAGTTTGTAAATACAGTGGAGGTTGGAGCGTGGTAATATTCTCAGACTCTATAGAGGAAAATTACAGAGATCCTGCCATTAATTTAATTTGCTACAGTTTCTATGTTCTTGCTTTATTTCCATTACCTTTTATGGTCATTTGAAGTGATTATTAAATATGTTTTTGATTATAAAAACTAACTAGCCTTTCCTACCACTTGCAATGAAACACAGACAGGAAGATACTGCACATGAAGAAAAAAAAGAGTGATAAAAGATGTCCTGATTGAGTAACAACCATTATGTATGTATTTCTGTACCTTCCCTCTCCCCACCCAATGTAGCCCCTGTTATCACAACAGCAACATTCAGCCTTAGCAAATATCCACAGAGTCCATGTTCATATATCATTCGAACCAATGACTGCATTGTCTGAATTGTGTGTGTGGGTTCTCATTACTTCCTAACCTTTGTTCAAGTCCTTGAATATTTTTAAAAAACAGCTTTATTTGTCACATGTACATTGAAACAAAATGAAATGGATTGTTTCATTAATGACCAGCACAGTCCAAGAATGTGCTGGGAGCAGCCCACCTCCGGCACCAGCATAGCTTGCCACAACTTACAAACCTTAACTAGCTTGTCTTTGGAATGCGGAACAAATCGGAGCACCAGAGGAAGCTGATGACTCACGGGAAGAAGATGATAACTCTTTACAGACAACAGAGGAAACGGCGAGAAGTTTGATTTACATATCAAATTTCAAGATAAATTTATTATCAATGTACATATACTTGCATATACTACAATACTTGCAGGCATTTACAGGAAAAAAGAAATATAATAGAATTCAATGATAAACTATATATAAGCAGACAAGAACTGACAGATACCAGTATGCAAACTGCAATTATAACTAATACTGAGAACATCAGCTAGTGGAGTCATACTGGTGCAGAAACAACTTTGTAGTGTTCTCCCTCGGTGTGTAAGATAACGCTGAACTAAACACCGAGGTAAACCGTTGTTAATGAAGACAGGGTCGCAGTAAGATTAACCATTTACTGTTCACTCTTCCACATTAATGTATGGTGAAAAGGCATTGCCTCACTAAGTTTCTAGTGCGTAGAAAGACAACCTTTCTTGCGCTGGACTCGCACATGTGTGGCCCCCTTCTTCTCGTTTCTCCAAACCAGTATTTTCCCACAGGATGCGGCAAAACCGGATGTGACGTCATCGCATGCCGCGATATATCACAGACAACGAATTTACTTTAAACAATCCTAACTTTAAGTAAAATGCTAACAAACGAATTACTAAGCAAAAATATTATAAACTAAATAACTGCCATAAAGGCAACACACTCCCCACTTGACCTTCGTAAGGTCACAATGAACATAATACAAACTTCAATCTCTAATCAGTTCTTAGATAGAAGTAGAATGACTTCTGTAACTGGCCTTTGGTAAATTTTCACATCGCCTTGGTTGGTGGTTTTCAACTCAACCTTCCTGACATGTCCATCCCTACTAGGGAATGTAGCAGTGAATATGGCCATTGGCCAGCAATTGCGGGCAATTTGCTTGTCCCTGAGCAGGACTAAATCTCCAACTTGAAGATTCCTGCAGGGTTCTGCCCACTTTTGTCTGTGTTGCAACAAAGGTAGATATTCCTGTCTCCAACGAGACCAGAACCGATTTGCTAGAGCCTGGACCTGTCTCCATTGTTTTGTGTACAAATGCTTATCAGAGAAGTCCCCTGCTGGAGAGGGAGCTCCTGCCTTCTGCGTAAGGAGCATTGATGGCGAGAGTTTGAAGGGGTTTTCCGGGTCAGAATTCACAGGTAGGAGTGGTCGTGCATTTATAATGGCTGTGACCTCTGCCATTAGTGTGCACAGTACCTTGTGGGTCAATCAGGTGCGTTGCTGCATCTCAGGTTTCCTTTTCAGGGTTTTTTTGCAAGGGCGTGAACCGCTTGACTGCCTGCTCTTTGTTGTTTGGCAAGCACTGGCGTGGTTCTCTGAAAGGTAGTGGGGCGACCCCATTATTTGCTTCATCTCTGAAGACCTTGGTGTCGTTTGTTTTTAAGAAAATGGCTTCTTGAGCTGATTGAGCAAGTTTATTATGCTCAGTTTGAGCGAAGACTGACTGACCCAGCGTCTTCTCAGTTACTTTACATTTGTTAAAGCCTTGTCGTGCTTCCTTAATACACGTGACACTTGTGCGGGGTTGAAAAATTGAATGGCGGCCAATCTCTAGCACATTGGTCTTGAATGTGTTAACCGTCGGTTTGTGTACATCGCCAGGGCACACTTCTCCTATCACCACCCAGCCCAGATCCAGGTGTTGCGCAAAGGGGGCGTCGTGTGGTCCATTGACCTGCTGCCTAACCTTGTGCACCCGAAGAACATCTCTTCCCAATAGCAGGAGTATTTCTGCTTTTGGATCCAGTTCTGGGATGTGTTTGGCGATGTGGCGGAGATGTGGCTGGTGTAGCACTGCACTTAGCATCGGGATCTCAGTGCGGTTATTCAAAATTTCATTGCACTCTAAGAGTGGAGGGAGACAGATGACGACTTTACCATCCAGGGACTCGAACTGGAAGCCTTCTGCCTTCCTTCCATAAGTTTCCACGCTGCCTGAGCAAGTTCTAAGGTAGTATGGGAACTGCTCACTCTCAACGTGGAACAAGTTAAAGAACTCTGGACTGACTAGTGAACGATTGCTCTGATCATCCAGAATTACATAGGCTTTGATGGCCTTGCCTTTGGCTCCTTTAGGGTACACCTTAGTGAGGCAGATCTTTGAACAAGAACAGCTTGACTGAGCTTGACCGCAAACTTCTGTACAGTTCGAGCTGACAACTGTTGTCCTGGAGTGAGCCTCTTCCTCCCCGCCGTCCTGTTGTGGGGGTGAAGGAGCATTGTCGGTTTGCAGTAACGGGCTGGGATGCATGACCCCATCGTGGTTAGTGCTATTACATTCCGGACACTTCACGGCGATCGTACACTCTCTAGCAAGGTGAGAGGTAGAGGAACAGCATTTAAAACATATTCTTTTCTCCTTGAGAAAAGTCCTCTCTTCAAGGGGTTTTTCCCTAAATGTTCTGCATTTTTTGAGGGGGTGGGGTTTGTTATGCAATGGACAATTCTTACTAGTGTTGTGGTTGGTTGTAAAGACTTCAGTCTTAAGCACTGAGACGGGTTTATTAATGTTGAAATTATTTGAAGAGGATTTATCTGGCTTGGTGTAAATTGTACTGCTTCCTGGACCCATGAGCCTAGGGTCGTTTCGCTTCTTCGCCTCCTTGCACACAAACCTAGTGAAATATTCAAAGGGAGGAAATCGACCATTGTGGTCTTCTTTGTACTCTGAGGCAACAGACACCCACCTGTCCTGCAGCCCAAATGGAAGTTTGTCCACAATTTGTCTAATGCCGAATGGAGTATCTAGGTATACTAGACCAGTTGAGTAGCCATCTTCTTTGGCGCCTTGAATCTCCATGAGTAAATCTCCGAGCTCCCTTAACTTAATGTGGTCCTTGGCTGACACCTTAGGAAAATTTTCCAGACGTCAGTATAGCGCCGCTTCAATAATTTTGGGTGCCGCATAGCCCTCCCGAAGTCTCTCCCATGCTTTGCTTAAGGCTAGCTCGGGGTTGTTGATGTGCACGGAACATATGCTTCTCACCTGTTCGCATGATTCTTTTCCCAGCCATTTCGCCATAAGATCCAACTCTTGGGTTGCTCTGAGCTGGATTCCGTCGATAGCATTGGTGAATGTGGAGTACCATGCACGGAAATTTTCAGGTTTATCGACGAACTGGTATAGTCCTGAAGTGACGAGATCTCGTCGTGCTAAATACTGTGCCATGGATTCAATTGCAAGTGACATGCGGGCTGGGGAAGTATGTCGGTGGGTATATGACCGAGCGTGTACCTCTGTTATGGACTTTGCTGTTCTGAATTCAGCCTTTGCCTCTCTTCTCACCAAATCTGGTAAGTTTGGTGTCGAGGAGTATTTGTCATCAGCCCTTTCATTCTTGACTTCATCGCGGAGTTGCAAGGGTAAATTGTCTTCCTCAGATGGATGTGGTGCAATCGGGCCTCTCTGAGACTCCTCATGAAGTGGGGTGTTATCGTATAAGTATGGAGTGGAAGAACAAATCTTCCGGTCTATTTGAGATCGGACATAGTTGCTTGTGCGTTCCAATCTGGTCTTTTCTGAAGTAGATTTTACATCAACCAGATCGTGCATTTCTTCATCATCTTCTATTAACTCTGCTTCCACCCTGGCAGCTTCTTCTTCTCACTCCAGCATCAGCACTTCTAACTCTGCTGCTATCCTTGCCCTTTCCTTCCGGTTTTTGGCTTCTCTGGCAGCCGCTTCCTTCTGGTTTTTGGCTTCTCTGGCCGCCTTTTCCATTTGGTTTTCAGCTTCTCTGGCAGCCGCTTCCATTTTCAATTTTGCTTCTTGTTTGGCGTAGCGCACTCGCACCTTGGCGGATTCTGCTTTAGCTCTTGCGTGGGCGGCCTTACTTGATGATGCACTACTGCCGCTGTGGCTGGGTGGTAACGACTTGATGTTGGATCGAGTTGTCATTGTAGTAATTGAAACACCTGATAATGCCGCCTTTTCACTGTAGTGTTCTCGCTCGGCATGTAAGATAACGCTGAATTAAACACCGAGGTAAACCGTTGTTAACGAAGACAAGGTCGCAGTAAGATTAACCGTTTACTGTTCACTCTTCCACATTAATGTATGGTAAAAAGGTGTTGCCTCACTATGTTTCTAGTGCGTAGAAAGACAACCTTTCTTGCGCTGGACTCGCACATGTGTGGCCCCCTCCTTCCCGTTTCTCCAAATCGGTATTTTCCCACAGGACGCGGCAAAATCGGATGTGACGTCATCGCATGCCGCAATATATCACAGACAACGAATTTACTTTAAACAATCCTAACTTTAACTAAAATGCTAACAAACAAATTACTAAGCGAAAATATTATAAACTAAATAACTGCCATAACGGCAACACAGGCAGATCGCCCACTGAAGGCCTGAATGCCTTGGAGGAAGAGGTTCAATAGCCAAGAGGTCAGGAAACTATGCAGGTGAATACAGAATGGTGGATAACTGTACATCAGGAGTGAAGGAACAAATTCATAGATACTATTCTGCCAGTTTAATAACTCTCATATACTAGTTCTTAGAGTGTACCTCATTCACACAGTGAACAGCATGCTTCATGAAACAGGGCTCCTGCCCAAGTTTCCTTTCCCCACTCATTACCCTCACACTCCCACGCAATCACTGTGTGAACATGAAAACTCCCCATAGACAACAAAGGACTCAAGTCATTGGAGTTGTGAAGCAGTGGTTCAACTGGCAGCTAAACAGGCTGTGACGATTGGCTCTGTAGCTGGAAGGAAGGAGTATTGGAGCCAATATAAAGTTAGTGATCAGCAGAAATGTTAAAAATTACATTATATATTTTTCTTACCATCATTTATTATCCAACTTATTTTCTATGTACAATCTTTAGACGTTTAAGATCAACATCCTGAAACCACTTAAACATGAATTTCTGGAGGGACTCCGCAGGACAGGATACTTCAGGTTAATCCAAAACATCGTCTGTCCATTTCCCTCCATAGATGTTGCCTGACCTATTGAGTTCTTTCAGCATTTTGTGTACTGCCCCAGGTTTTAACATCAACAGTCCCTTGCATTTCCACGGTGAAAGCAATTGTCTCTTACTTGCCCCATCCTTATTTCCTTCCACAACATGTCACAGCGCCCTGCTGTTCCTTTCCCCAAGCAGTAAGGCTGATCAACACCTCCACCCACTAACCCTCTGAACATCACACCATCCACAACCACTATGGTATCATTTCCTTTCAGAGTCACCTTATGTACAGACACTCCTATGGCTACACATACAATCAATCTATAAGCTATCTGATGTATTTATATTTATAGTGTTTTTTATTATCATGTTCTTTATCTTATTGTGTGTGTGTTTTTTTGTGCTGCATTGGAATCAGAGTAACAATTATTTCTTTTTCTTTTACACTTGTGTACTGGAAACATTGAACAATCTTGAATCTTAAATCTTTGGTGGAGCTTAGGAGGACGATGATGCCTAACTGCGACTCCTTTGCTTGCACCTTCGGAAACAGATCTATTTCTATATTTGATGTCTCTTTTTTTCCTTTTCAAGGTTCTTTTGAAGACCCTGACCTGGAGTTACATGCTGACTTTGGTTCTTTGCGGGAATGGGAGCTGCTCTCAGGGCCTCACGACTGTCCGCTTTTCAATATGCAAAGGACACGGCCTGGAAGACTAGCACGGCTTCAGGGTGCCAGTTTTTCGGTGGCTCTGGAGGCGGGCTGATTCGAGGCTGGTGCTGCCGCCTGATGTGTCACGGGAGTACACGGAAGATCGAAAGCAGCAAGCTGGCTGCTGGCTGTGTGCCCAGAGAGTTCTTTGGGCACAGAGCTCGGAAAAAGCAACGCAACAGACTTTTGACACCATAAATCAGCGAGTTGTTTTGTTATGTCTCCCCTGTCACTGTGAAATGGGGACACTTCTATTTCCCTTATTAGGGAGAGAGAACCTGTCATATGGAAAATACCAGATGAACGAGTAGTCATGGGGTACTGCAAGTTTGTGGCTTTACTGATGCTTTGTTGCATGCTTGAGTGCTTGATGAGGGGTGCTGATGCTTTTTTGCTGGTGGGGGTCGTTGAGTGTGGTGGGGAGAATGGGGGTCATTGATTTAATGATTTGCTGCTGCTTACACATGGGAGGGAGGGGAGTTGGGGGCTTTAGGGTTCTAACATTTAACTGTCATTCATTCTTTGGGGCACTCCTGTTTTCATGGATATTTACGAAGAAAAAGAATTTCAGGTTGTATATTGTATACGTTTCTCTGACATTAAATGTACCTTTGAAACCTATTGAACCTTTTTACCTTTCTGTCCTCACATTACCAACCAGAAAGAGCAGAATGAAGCATCCAGTCATATCCCCTGATACCGGCTTAAGTAATACGTATCTAAGGAAAAAGCACAGTCGATGTCTCGAGCAGGACTGGAGAAAAAGAGCTGAGGAGTAGATTTGAAAGGTTGGGGGAGAGGAGAGAGAAATGCCAGGTGATAAGTGAAACTTGGAGAGGGAAAGATGAAGAAAGAAATGGGGAGGAGAAGGAGCTTCAGTGGGAGGTGATGGGTGAGCAAGGAGGTAAAATGAGAGAGGGAAAAGGGAATGGGAAATGGTGAAGGAGGGTGGGGGACAGCATTACTGGAAGTTTGAGAAATTGATGTTCATGCCATCAGGTTGGAGGCTACCCTACTAAAATGGAATATAAGGTGTTGATCCTCCAACCTAAGTGTAGCCTAATCAGTGGAGGAGGCTATGGATGGACATATCGGAATGGGGAGTGGAATTTTAAAATGGGTGACCACCGGGAAATCTCACTTTTTCTGATGGATAGAACGTAGCTGTTTGGTGAAGCGGTCTCCTAATCACCAATATACAGGAGGCTACACCAGGAGTACCGAACACAGTATATGACCCCAATGGGCTCACAGGTGAAATGTTGCTTCACCTGGAAGGACTGGTTAGGGTGCTGGATGGTACTGAGGGAGGAGGTGTAGGGGCAGGTGTAGCACTTCTTCCGCTTGCAAGGATAAGTGCCAGGAGGGAGGTGAGTGGGGAGGGACGAATGGTCAACAGAGTCGCATAGGAGGAGATCCCTGTGGAAAGCAGCAAGTGGGGAGGAGGGAAAGATGTGTTTGGAAGTGGCAGAAGTTTTGGAGAATTATGTGCTGGACGTGAAGGCTGGTAAGATGGTAGGTGAGGACAACAGGAACCCTATCCCTGGTAGGATGGCGGGAGGATGGGTTAAGAGCAGACGTGAGTGAAATGGAAGAGATGGAGTTGAGGGCATTGTTGATGGTGGAAGAAGGGAAGCCTCTTTCTTTGAAAAAGGAGGACATCTCCTTCACTCTAGAATGAAAAGCCTCATCCTGTAAGCAGATGCAGCAGAGACAGAGGAATTGAGAGAAGGGGATAGCATTTTTACAAGTGGCAGGGTGGGATGAGGTATAGCCCAAGAACCTGTGAGAGTTGTTGGTTTATAGTAGAGGTCGGTAGATAAGCTGTCTCCGGAGATAGAGACAGTGAGATTGAGAAAGGGAAGGGAATTTGAAGGCAGGGTGGAAGTTGGAAGCAACGTAGATGAAGTCGATGAGTTCAGTACGAGTGCAGGAAGCAGCACCAATAGAGTCATCGATGTAGCACAGGAAAAGTGCAAGAAGGTCAGCAGTGTAGGCTTGGAACGTAGACTGTTCCACGTAGTCAACAATCAGGCAGGCATAGCTGGGTCCCATGCGAGTACCCATGGACACACTTTTTGTTTGAAGGAAGTGGGAGGAGCCAAAGGAGAAATTATTGAGACTGAGGACAAGTTTCGCTAAATGGAAGAGAGTGGTGGTGGAGGGGAACTGGTTAGGTCTGGTGTCCAGAAAGAAACAGAGAGCTTTGAGGCCTTCCTGGTGCAGGATGGAGGTGTATCGGGACTGACATCCATAGTAAAAATAAAATGATGAGGGCCAGGGAAACTGAAATCATTGAAAAGATCCAGAGCGTGTGATGTGCAATGGCTGTAGGAAGGAAGGGACTGAACCAGGGAGGATAAAACAGAGCCGAGATACACAGATATGAGTTCAGTAGGGCAGGAACAAGCTGAAACAATGGGTCTAGTTGGACAAGCAGGTTTGTGGATCTTGGGTAGGAGGTAAAAATGGGAGGTGCGGGGTGCGGGAACTATGAGGGAGGTGGCAGTGGATGGGAGACCTTCAGCGTCAATAAGACTGGTGATGGTTTGGGAGACAATGGCCTGGTGCTACTTAGTGCGGTCCTGTTTGAGGGGTAAGTAAGAGCAAGTGTCTGAGAGTTGGTGCTGGGCCTCAGCAAGTTAGAGATCACACTACTGCAGCCCCTCCCTTATCTGTGGGTGTGATGGTGAGGTTAGGATTAGGGCAGAGGGAGTGGAGGGCTGAGCTTTTGGAAGGACTGAAGTTGTAATAGGAGAGAGGAGTGCTGAAGTCTAGACGGTTAATGTCCCGTCAGCAGTTGGCAATGAAAAGGTCCAGAGCAGGTGGGAGATCAGGGCGGGGTGTCCAGGAAGAGCAGGAGGATTGAAGATGGGAGAAAGAGTCATTGGTGCAGTTGGGGAGTCCGTGCCAAAGAAATAGCCTTGGAATCGGAGGCAGTGGAAGAAGAGCTCAGCACCGTGGCAGGCCCGGAACTCACTGGGATGTGGGCGCAGGGGAACAAGTGAGGCCCTTACTGAGGACAGAACATTCCATCTCAGAGAGGGGAAGGTCAGAGGGAATGGGGAAAGCCCGCCACAGATGTGAGCTGGGATCGGAGGGGGGAAGCCAGTTGGTTGTGTCAGAGGGGAAGGGAGGTTTGGAGTGTTGTGTTCGGGGATAGTGGGGTGAGAGGAAGAAGGGGATTTCAAGGCCCCATGAGCTGACAGATTGCAGAGTGATGGTTGGCGAAGGGCAGGTGGGGGTTCCAGTGGCAGCGCTTGAAAACCTCTCCTGCAGATTAAGGCCAGAGTTTGAGTTGGAAGTTGCGCAATTGGCATTTTGGAGATTATTCCAGGTGAGGTGACATTTCATCTGTGAGTCTGTTGGTGTCATATACTGTGTTTGGTGCTCCCGGTGTGGCCTCTTGTATATCAGTAAGACCCGACGTAGATTGGGAGACCGCTTCAGCGAACATCTACACTCCGTCCGTCAGAACAAGCAAGATCTCCCAGTGGCCACCCATTTTAATTCTATTTCACATTCCCATTCTGACATGTCCGTCCATGGCTTCCTTCACTGTTGTGATGAGGCCACACTCAGGTTGCAGGAGCAACACCTTGTATTCTGTTAGAGATAGATAGATAGATAGATAGATAGATAGATAGATAGATAGATAGATAGATAGATAGATAGATAGATAGATAGATAGATACTTTATTCATCCCCAAGGGGAAATTCAACATTTTTCCAGTGTCCCATACACTTATTGTAGCAAAACTAATTACATACAGTATTTAACTCAGTATAAATATGATATGCATCTAAAATCACCCTCCCAAAAAGCATGAATAAATAGCTTTTAAAAAGTTCTTAAATAGTTTACTAAAGTGCATTGAGTGGTAACTTAAGCTCAGTCCTAACACCGGCACTTCAAAATGTCTTGCCCCTGGTGGTTGAATTGTAGAGCCGAATGGCGTTGGGGAGTAATGATCTCTTCATCCTGTCTGAGGAGCATTGCATTGACAGCAACCTGCCGCTGAAGCTGCTTCTCCGTCTCTGGATGGTGCTGTGCAGAGGATGTTCAGGGTTTTCCATGATTGTTTGGGTAGCTTCCAACCTGATGACATGAACATCGACTTCTCAAACTTTCTCTAATGCCTCCTCACCCTCCCTTCACCATTTCCTATCCCCTAGTCCATCTCTCATGTTATCTCCTTGCCTGCCCATCACCTCTAATGCTCTTCCATGATCCCGCACCCACCCAGACTTTTTTTCTTTCTTCCATGGCCTTCTGTCCCTTTCACTAATCAACTTCCTAGCTCTTTTCAATCCAAGTTTCACCTATCGCCTGGTGTTTCTCTGTCCCCTACCCCCACTTTCAAATCTACTCTCAGCTTTTTGTCTCCAGTCCTACCGAAGGGGTTCAGCTCGAAACGTCAACTGCGCTTATTGTCCATAGATGCTGCCTGGCCTGCTGAGTTCCTCCAGCATTTTGTGTGTGGTGCTTGGATTTCCAGCACCTGCAGACTTTCTCTTGTTTGTGTGTAATATGTTTTTACAGTATTTGCAAAATGTATCCTCGAGGCAATACCTTCACTTGCTGCATCACCAGGCTAGAGTGAACACAGTCAGGGCTTGAAGGAAGTGCAGCCTTAATGCCAGGCTCGGATGAAGGGAAATTACACTGCAGAATGTTCTATGGAGGATATCAACGTAGTAGCCCATATACAAAAATACTGAACTAAAACTGCAATCTAACACCTGCATTTTGGTCATGTGTTCCCAAAAATTTACATGGAATAGCATGGATCATGGAGAAGTGCAACTCCAGCCTTGCACACCAGATTTTAAAAGGCAGGACCAGGGAAAAGCCATGTGGTCTCTCAAGCCTGATCCACCATTGAAGGAGCTTATGTTTGTTCTGACCTTCACTTCATCTCCAGTGTCTGTTTGTTCTTTGTAACCTTTGTTTCCCCAATCTCTCTCAAAATCTGCTCTTCTAGGCCTTAACTTTGCATTACAATTTAGCATTTACAATGGTGTCTGGAGCTGAGAGTCCCAAAGATTCACAAACCCTTGAGAAGAGAAATTTCTACTTATTACCTTGAGCAATTTCCTAGCCGTTAGACTATGCCTTTTAGCTCAAGTTCGACCACTACTAGGAACACGTTTCTAGCAATTCCCTGTCAAAACCTCTTGGGATCTCATATGTTTCAACAAAATCACCATTCATTCTCCTGAACTCCAGAGTTTAAGCCCAAAGTACTCAACGGTACCTTGTAAAATGACACCTCAAATCCAGTGACCCTTCTCTGCCAATCTCCAAGACACGTATAGTCTCCTCTGAATAAGAAGGTGGAAACTGTGTATTCTTTGCTTTGGCAGTGCATGCTCTCCAGCAACGCTTGAATGCTCAGAGCAAGAAAATTAAAACACTTGCAGATGTATTGACTGATGACCAATGATCATTTCACAGAAAAGGAAGTCGCCTAACATTGATTTTCCAAGCAGAATCTCACAAGGTCGTAATCCAAGGCAGCTGCTGTCACTCTCAGTCCACAAAGGCTCTTTAAAACCACCTATCCAGTCTTCGACAGGTTCTTGACATTGCTGAGGCACCATCCTGGGCAGGTGCCCTGGAACATGAGAATTAGCTATTCTCATTATTTGCATTGTTTATTATAATGAGCCATTTCATCCCATCCTCCATTTCTCCTTTCTGCTAATTTACTGTAGGGGTTCTCAATTCTTCCAAGCTTGCCTCATTTGCTGGTGGGCTAAATGGAAGCTCCCAGCTTGTTAGTTGTACGCATAAGGTGCAGATGACAAAATTTCATCTTTAGATTTATTTGGTTAGAAGGACTAACGGCTTTTTTCAAATGGACTTATTTTCGCTCTTGTATTGACCATATCACCCATTAACCCATATTGCTTCAAGCTTTTCTGTAATAAACACAGCAAGTTCATTCTTGCCAGACCATCAGATATAAGGCTTGTAATTTACTGATGCCATTTGAATTATGCTCCATATTTTGGACCATTACATTCCTGCATGCTGTTAATATCCTCTTTGACATAGCTGAGGAACCACATACAAATCAAACCCATAGGATAAAATGTATTGTTCTGCATTTGGTGATAAGCAGGAATTATTAAATGCTGGGTCCATTTAATAACTCTTGCTTATCACCCAATATAGAAAATAAAATGTACATTGATGAAATAGAAAGCAGAAAATTAATGACACAAGTAATATGTTAAATTGGTAAAAATATCAAGTTACTAAATAACTGCTTGTGTTTAATAAGATTACTTTGCATTCAGAACTCATTATAATTGGACATCAACTCAATTTTTAACAACAAAGTGAGTAGAAGGCTCTCGCAAAGAAATTGATCCCCCCCTCCTCAAGGACAAAACCTGCAGTGCTTCAGATGAGAATGACATAATTCATGTCTGAATATTTCCAACAGAGGATCAATTTTTAGATTTCTGCAGTCTGGCATGTTGCTGTGTGAGTGGGTGTGCCGTAAATATCTTCACTTTCTAATTTTTGCACAATCATTATGTACATTTCAAATCATCAGGTCTTCATGTGTGTGACAGGATTGTGAAGGGGCTCGGTTTCTGACGGTGCTGTTGATCTTCCTGTCACATTCAAATATCAGGCACCAACGTGTTTATAAATAATGCACTGAAGGGACAGAAGTGTGGAAGCCAGAACTATTTTGCAACACTGTGCCTAAAGCATTTACACATGTGTGTATCTCAGTACAGATGGAGAAGTGCCAGGTGACATTGGAGATGGATGATGGGTACCACTTCACACAATCACCTGAAAGTCAGATTGCAAGGACATATCAAAAGTTTTAACAAACGAGGAGTCACACTCAATAGAGGAGCAACAGAAAATTCTCGAAGGAACTTAGGTACAGTTTATCAAGTATTGTATAATTGTTGACGAGGATATTACTAATCTCTGCAACTCCTCAGTGTATTGGGAGGAACACCACTCCAATGAGACTATCACAAATGTTCATTTAAATTCAACAGCTGACATTTTCTTTTTCCCCCACAGTGAATGTGTGACAACCTGCAAAATGCATTAAAGATCGTTGATTTTATTACATTGTTTATACTTGGGGGGCTGTACATCTTAACAGGTTTCACTGCTGCATTTGTCCATTTTAATGAAGTAGTCCTTTTGAGAATTGTTGACTTTCAGGGTCATAGGGAGCTGCCAGCCACATCGGTGGCTAATATGATTAAGATTGTTATTAGTTTCCAGAGCCTCCTTGGCTTTGGTTGCTGTAGGTTGATTTCAGAGGCTGTAGAACTGCATTTGACATCCACAACAACATTTCAGCACAGGGCATGGATGACTAGAAAAAAACATTTAATGATATTTACTAATCAGAATGTGAAAATAAAAGATTACAGTGTCAGCAAAGTCTTTTTTTAAACAGAAAAAACAGCGGAGAAATCGTACTAATTAGGTAACTCTACTCAAGTTGCCACAGGCATAATGGATTAAAGAGCGTCTTTCCAAGCAGTATTAATGTATGATCCTATGAGTACAGGAGGCAAGTGCATTCAGGAGAATTTTGATTTAATTTGGCAAGATCTAATCATTGAGCAGAAAATTAAAATGAATGCTATAATTAAAACAAATGTTATAATGCCAGGCTTCATAGAAGTACTTAATTTGAAGGTTTTGTACCTTATTTTGTATTCTTGTTGAATCATTGGGACCTCTTTTGGGGTAGGTGTGATCTGTATAAAGAGGACGGGTTGCTCTTGAATCCCAGGGGGACCAATATCCTGGCGGGGAGGTTTACTAAGGCTAGTGGGGAGAGTTTAAACTGGTATTGTTGGGGGTGGGAACCAAACTGAAGAGACTGGGGAAGAGGTCACAAATAGAGAAAGCTTGGAGACAGTGTGTGAGGGAGGATAGGCAGGTGATAGAGAAGGAACACCAAAGCTCAGATGGACGGATGAGATGTGTCTATTTTAACGCAAGGAGTGTTGTGAACAAAACAGATGAGCTTAGAGTGTGGATCAGTATTTGAAGCTATGATGTGGTGGCCATTACAGAGACTTGGATGGCTCGGGAATGTTTACTTCAAGTGCTGGGTATTACATTGTTCAGAAAGGACAGGGGGGGAGGCAAAAGTGGGGGGGAGGGACGTGGCACTGTTGATCAGAGATTGTGTCACGGCTGCAGAAAAGGTGGACGTCATGGACGGATTGTCTACGGATTCTCTGTGGGTGGAGGTTAGGAACAGGAAGGGGTCAATAACTTTAATGGGTGCTTTTTATACATTGCCCAATAGTAACAGGATATTGAGGAGCAGACAGGGAAACAGATCCTGGAAAGGTGTAATAATAACAGAGTTGTCGTGACGGAAGATTTTGATTTCCCAAATATCGATTGGCATCTCCCTAAAGCAAGGGGTTTAGATGGGGTGGAGTTTGTTAGGTGTGTTCAGGAAGGTTTCTTGACACAATATGTAGATAGGCCTACAAGAGGAGAGGCTGTACTCGATTTGGTGTTGGGAAATGAACCTGGTCAGGTGTCAGATCTCTCAGTGGGAGAGCATTTTGGAGATAGTGATCATAATTCTATTTCCTTTACAATAGCATTGGAGAGAGATAGGAACAGAAAAGTCAGAAGAACATTTAATTGGAGTAAGGGGAATTATGAGGCTATCAAGCAGGAAAATGCAAGTTTAAATTGGGAACAGATGTTCTTAGGGAAAAGTACGGAAGAAATGTGCCAAATGTTCAGGGGATATTTGTGTGGAGTTCTGCATAGGTACGTTCCAAAGAGACAGGGAAGATAGGGTAGGGTACAAGGAACCATGGTGTATAAAGGCTGTAATAAATATAGTCAAGAAGGAAAGAAAAGCTTACAAAAGTTTCAGAGAGCTAGGTAATGTTAGCGATCTAGAAGATTATAAGGCTAATAGGAAGGAGCTTAAACAAGAAATTAGGAGAACCAGAAGGGGCCATGAGAAGGCCTTGGCGGGCAGGATTAAGGAGAAGCCTAAGGCATTCCTTAAGTACGTGAAGAGCAAGGGGATAAGACGTGAAAGAATAGGACCTATCAAATGGGACAGTGGGAAAGTGTGTATGGAACCGGAGGAAATAGCTGAGTTACTTAATGAATACTTCAATATTCACTGTGGAAAAGGATTTTGGTGATTCTACTGTCAACTTGCAACAGACTGAAATGCTTGAGCATGTAGATATTAAGAAAGAAGATGTGCTAGAGCTATTGGAAAGCATCAAGTTGGATGTCTCCGGGACCAGATATGATGTACCCCAGGCTACTGTAGGAGGTGAGGGAGCAGATTGCTGAGCCTCTGGTGATGATCTTTGCATCATCAATGGGGACAGGAGAGGTTCCGGAGGATTGGAGGGTTGTGGATGTTGTTCCTTTATTCAAGAAAGGGAATAGAGATAGCCCAGGAAATTATAGACCAATGAATCTTACCTCAGTGGTTGGTAAGTTGATGGAGAACATCCTGAGAGGCAGGATTTATGAACATTTAGAGAGGTATAATATGATTAGGAATAGTCAGCTTGGCTTTGCCAAGGGCAGGTTGTGCCTTCTGAGCCTGAGTGAATTTTTTGAGGATATGACTAAACACATTGATGAAGGAAGAGCAGTAGTTATAGTGTATATGGATTTCACCAAGGCATTTGATAAGGTACCCCATGCAAGGCTTATTGAGAAAGTAAGGAGGCATGGGATCCTAGGGGACATTGCTTTGTGGATCCAGAGCTGGCTTGCCCACAGAAGACAGAGTAGTTGTAGATGGGTCATATTCTGCATGGAGCTAGGTGACCAGTGGTGTGCCTCAGGGATCTGTTCTGGGACCTTACTCTTCGTGATTTTTATAGATGACCTGGATGAGAAAGTGGAGGGATGGGTTAGTAAATTTGCGGATGACACAAAGGTTGGAAGTGTTGTGGATAGTGCAGCGGGCTGTCAAGGTTACAGCGTGACATTGATAGGATGCAAAACTGGGCTGAGAAGTGGCAGATGGAGTTCAACCCAAATAAGTGTGAGGTGGTTCATTTTGGTAGGTCAAATATGATGGCAGAATATAGTATTAATATTAAGACTCCTGGCAGGGTGGAGGATCAGAGGGATCTTGGGGTCTGAGTCCATAGGACGCTCAAAGCAGCTGAGCAGATTGACTTTATGGTTAAGAATGTATACGGTGTATTGGCCTTCATTAATTGTGGAATTGAATTTAGGAGCCGGGAGGTAATGTTGCAGCTATATAGGACCCTGGTCAGACCCCACTTTGAGTACCGTGCTCAGTTCTGGTTGCCATAGAAAGAATGCAGAGGAGATCTACAAGAATGTTGGCTGAACTGGGGAACATGCCTTATGAAAACAGATTGAGTGAACTCGGCCTTTTCTCCTTGGAGTAATGGAGGACGAGGGATGACCTGATAGAGGTATTTAAGATGATGAGAGGCATTGATCATGTGGATAGTCAGAGGCTTTTTCCCCATGGCTGAAATGGTTACCACAAGAGGACACAAGTTTAAGGTGCTGGGGAGCAGGTACAGAGGAGATGTTAGGGGTAAGCTTTTTACTCAAACAGTGGTGAGTACGTGGAATGGGCTGCCAGCAACAGTGGTGGAGGAGGATACGATAGGGGCTTTTAAAAGATGCTATTGTACATGGAGCTTAGAAAAATAAAGGGCTATTGGTAAGCCAAGTAACTTCTAAGGTAGGGACATGCTCGGCACAATTTTGTGGGCTGAAGGGCCTGTAATGTGCTGTAGGTTTTCTATGTTTCTATCTTCTATCTTTAGGGCAGAATGCTTGAGAAATTCATTGAACAGAAAAAAAACTTAGTAAAATGTATGTAAATTGTTACCTTTTGTTTTGTATTTAATATTTTATTCATATTTGAGTAATATTGTAAGTACATTGTTTGATTAAGCATTCTTTGTTGTTTATATAATTTATTACAAGTTACATACAAAAGTATGTGAATGGCATATGTCATTATGCCAGCACATCATAGGTGCGCACCAAATTAATTAAAACTAACTAAAATCTTTACAAAGTGATCTAAATTAATTACAAATATAAAACACAAAATAATTGATTTCATAAGTATTCATTCCCCTTAATATGACATCATCACTGGTGCAGCCAATTGGTTTTAGAAATCTCGTAATTAACTAAATGGAGATCACTGGGCATTCAAGGTGTTTCAGTTGATTGTTGTAAAAATACTACAATATCAAGGGCAATACAGTGTTAAATGAAAATGCCACACCCAAGCTTTACAAAATGTCCATGTGGTTCTGTGATGAAGTAACCAGTGAGCTAGATGCATGGAGGCTGAAGGAATTTTTTTCCCAGGGTTGACTGGCAATGCCAGTGGTCCCAGTATCCGGAAAGGATGGGCTGTCAGGACCTGTGGTGACTTTAAAGTCACCATCAACCTTGTACTGAAATTAGATCAATATCCTCTGCCCAGTATAGAGGATATTTTTTGCAGATGTTTCTGGAGGAAGACACTTCGGCGAAGCAGACTTAGCTGAGGCCTACCTACAGATGGAGTTGGAAGAAAAGTCCATAGAGTTTCTCATCATAAACACTCACAAGAGATTTATTGTAATAATAGACTTATTGTTGGGTTAGCACCTCCACTCTGGCTGATATCTATGGACTAGGTGCTACAAACCTGCTCAGACACACAGTGTTACCTGGAAGATATCATTGTTACCAGTGAGGATGACAAGGAACATATCCAAAATCTCCAGACAGTGCTAAAGAGATTAGAAGATTATGCGCTCAGTGCAAAGTGCAACAAATGCAAACTCTTTAAACCAAACATCACGAGCTGTGGTCACACCATTGATGCACAAATATTACACGAGTGTGCTGAGAAAATTCAAGCAGTGATGGATACCCCAAGGTCAAAGGATGTATCACAGTTGTGGATTTGTGGATTTCTATAATAGGTTTCTCCAAGCTTGGTTACAGTGCTCTGCCCCTTGAATTCATTACTACAGATCGGTAATAAATAGCAGGGGATAAAACAGTATGCAGAGGCTTTCCAATAGGAAATGGAAATGGTGACATTAAACACTGTACTCACACATTCTGATCCACATCATCCAGTGAAGCTTGCCTGTAATATCTCGCCTTATGACATAGGTGCAGTCATGTCACATGTTATGAGAGATGGAAGTGAATGCTTTTAGACCTTGCATCATGTTCCCTAACCACTGCAGAGAAAAGTTATGCACAGATTAACAGAGAGGCTTACAGTTTGGTTGCAGGGAGGGAGTTTAGCCTCATTACTGATCGGCAACCATTTTCAATTTTCTGTCTATTTTCAATCCTCAGATGGGTGTTCCACTAACAGAGGCATGAATGCAGAGATGAGCTCTATTTCTTGGAGGAACAATTACAAGATTGAATTCAAGAAGACAATTAAAGCTGATAGATTGTCCCATTTACCGTTGAAAAAGGAAATAACTGAAAAATTTACAAGAAAGGACACTCTTCTTGATGTATTATCCCTAATGTAAGTCAAACATCTCATTATTACAGCAAAGATGATCATAAGGGAAACCAGAAAAGAACCCACACTCAGGTCTACATGGCAACCCAAAATGGCTGGAATATGCCGCAGAAATTTCAGTTCCCGCATTTTTACCAGCGCTGGGATAGGTTTGCTGGGGTTGCCTCATGTGGGATTTGAGAGTTGTTATAGCATCCAATCTGAGAACTAAAGTGTTAGAGGAGCTACGTGCCAGTCATCTACGCATGGTCAAAATGAAAGTGTTTGCCCAAAGCTTTGTCTGGTAGCCTGGGATAGATCAGTAGATCGAGCAGCTTGGCATGCGCCATTTGGGAAGTCAGCACATCCAGAAGATGCCAAGAACTGCATCTGTCCATCAATGGGAATGGCCTGCATTACCCTGCCAGGGGATTCTTGTGGATTTTGCTGGACCATTCATGGGCAAAAATTTCTTGGTAGTAGTGGATACAGCTTTGAAGTGGCCAGAGACATTCCCAATAGATGCCATTACAGCCTCACATACTGTTAATATGTTGAGAAACCTCTTCTTCAAGGACTGGTGCTCCAGAACACTTAGTGGCAATGGACCATAGGTTGTTGCAGAACAGTTTCAGTCATTCCTGAAGATGAATACAATGAAACTTACTACATCTGCACTGTACCACCCAGCTACAAATGGTTTGACAGACACTTGTTATATCTTCTATGGTTGTTCATGTATCATCACAATATCTTATCATAGCTAATGCAGAGTTATTGTAAGTTATGATTATACATGTTGTACCTCTAATATAAGTTATATATGTGGCAAAATCTAGTCAATACTATTTACAAAATCAAATCAATAAGTTAATAAAATCAAAGCCCAGCAGAGAGTGATAAAATGATAGAAAACAATGGTAATATTTTCACAAATATCAATGACTTCTTTATGAGTCTGCTTGCTTTGAAGTTTCCCAGGAGCCACAATGTGTTACACTTTTTATGGATTTAATTACACAGGTCAACACATTCCCCAAATGCATTTGACACATAATCTTGTTTAAGGTAGTGTCTAGTTGCAATCATTTGCGGTGCATTGTTTTGATGTCTTGGTTAGTTTATAAAACTCCAAGGACTACCCTTGAGTGTTCAGTAGCTCCCTGCAGCATTCGAGATGAATTGTGAGCAGCCACTACAATGTCTGCAGAATTAGATTTTGCTATGTTTATATCCACAATCAGAAGTATACAGTGGTTTATAAACCCATACAACATCAGTAAGCACTTTGAAATTACTACAATGAGTGTATTTTTATAAACTCAGTAGAACAGCTACACTTTACTATTAGATCCGAGGGAGACAGCAAGCTGATCTTTTTGTTTTAAATTCTGCGCTGTGCCTATGCTCTTACTGCACATAATTCATCCGTTAAGAAGCAAGATCAGTTTTCCTGTATGGTCCACCAAGCTGTTGTAGTGACCACCCTCTTTCAGTGAGGTACATAAAGTTTCCTTGAACTATATGAAGGCTGTATATACCACCACCCACTCCAATCAACCCCATCCCCAGGGGGCTCACACCTCAAAATCAAAGACAGCTTATTAGGAGAGAATTCTGATTTTGTCAAGCCACTCTAGAAAAAGAATTGCATTCCCTCAGAATAGATTAATACTGACTTTAGACCTTGCAGTCCAACTGAGTTTTAGTTCTACGTAATTGTAAATCAAACTTTATTCATGGAAACCACATGTAAAATGCACATACCCATGAACACAAAATGCAGGAGGTACACAGCAAGCCAGGCAGCATCTATGCACAGGAATAAACAATTGTCATTTTGAGCCTAGACTGTTTATCAGGACTTGTCAATTATATGGTTTTTTGTGACTGATGCAGGCCTCACTAACTTAATTTCCTTTGCCTGTACAGGACTTTTGTCTTTACGCAATATAAATTAATGAATTATTAAAACACAATTGATTAACTTGCTTAATATTTAGGGCAGATTCTTCTATCTGCTCTAATTAGATTACATGTGCATGATATAGAATCCTGGCAGAATGGGTGAGGGGAACAAGGTTTATGATGATTTCTCTTGCTAGTCAGTGTTCTTTTAGTAACATATCATTTTTTCAATTGGAAGTGCTGTTCGCATCTAATGAGCATTCAAACTTTAATCCAATTGAATTTTCATTGAATGCATTAAAGCTTGCATTTACATTAATCACAGGTGAATCTCTGATGACTTGGATAGAAATTTGTCTTAGAAATTTGCACAGAACAGGCGAAAGCAGAGAGGAAACTCACATTACTCTTTGCTCCTTCATATTTTTCATTCAAATCAATGTACAGAAAATTGAAGTGAAGTAAACGTAAAACAGTACTATGTTTATCCCACATAAATATCATTCACGGAGAGATTAAACTTCATTACATTCTATTGTAAAAGCTAACCTACATTTAACAATTAGAACTAGCAAACTCATCAATTTCAACTGGCACAAGCATCAATAATATATTGGGTGTAAGTGTTCTGAACAACAAAGCTAATAACGTCTTTCTGCTAAGGGCCAATAAAACTAATAGTGAAAACATTGCCAGGATGGATTTAGGTCACTCCAATGAGCCTAGAGTTGAAATCCTTTTTAATTAACATGAATACACAATGTCTTCAAAGATCATAAAGAAACCAATAGTTGCATTATTAAGCGCAAACACGAGGAAATCTGCAGATGCTGGAAATTCAAACAACAACAGACACAAAATGCTGGTGGAACACAGCAGGCCAGGCAGCATCTATAGGGAGAAGCTATTTTGTTGTTCTTGTTGTTGAGTGCAGTGGTGTCGCCATTGATCCCATGGATAGTGTCATTGCCCATAGGGTTTCCGTGGCAAGATACTCAAGCAGATTGTCAGGTCTTTCTTCCACGTACATACTGCTGCTGCCCAGGTTAGGACAGGGCCAGATTCCAGCTCAAGAACATCTGCTTCGGAGTCTGGTGCTGATGCCACTAAAATGACTGGCCAGCTCAATTTTACATTCTTTCAAAACTCAAGAAAACATATGTTTTATGTAGTTAAATTATTTCTATGTCTATGCATGATTTACGTTATACTAAAATCTCAATTCAGTGAAACCTTTGATTTGATAAGTTATGTACTTTAAACCATACTCGAAAGATCTTTTGGAAAAAAAAACAATTTACTTTCAGCTGTTTGACTTAACTGATGAGTTTTCTTGCTTGTAGTTAATGGTTTTAAGCAATTGAAAGGTAATTTTGTCAATCTACCCTCAGAGCAGAAGTTGTTTTTTTTTTGCCCCTTTTGGCTTTTCTTACAGCACAACCTCACCTAATGGTGGTTCAACTTGCCATTCTGCAACAGGCTCCTCAAAATATGAGGCAAATAGCTGAGGGAGAAAGTGACAGGAAAGTTAAACAATCAGTTCAAACTTTTTTATGCATTCCAAAGTACTTCTTAGACAAAGGCTTTGAAAAACAGAGCTGAGCAGATGCAGGAACAATTTTAAATTATAGTTGCAGACTTACATAGCAGGTAAACAGCCCATTTGGCCCATTGAGCCTGTGCTAATCATCAAGTACACCAATCCTATGCTAATTTCATTTATTCTCTTTGCACTCCCATCAACATCCCTTGTACACATCATTCTCATACCCTCTCCCCTCATATCCCCAGACAGCACCATTCACCTGCACACAATTAACCCGCCAACCAGTGCATTGTTGGGATGCAGTAGTAAACCAGATTACCAGTGAGAAACCTGCAGATAAGGGGAATGTGCAAACTCCACACAGGCAGCACTAGAGATGGATTGAACCACGCTTACCAGGGAGGTGAGAAAGAAAACTTCACTGTCTCTACCATGATATCACAGTGCAGAATCACATCTGTTCACCATCGACTAGTACCCTAAAATAAAGCAGAGACTGCTCTGGGTATTCAGCCAGCCGGGCAGTACCCTCACAGGGAGAAAGAGACTTAATCAGCGAGTGTCAGATCAGTGATCTTCATGAAAAATGGAAAAAGTTGTAGACAAAAGAAAAGAATCAGCGAGGTACTAGAAATGAACCCACAAGGCAATCCGTCAGTAAATGTCTTCAAAACTATTTATATTTATTCAATTTTCAAACTTTATCTATTGTGATTCAGCAAAGAATAGGACCTCCCAGCCCTTCAAACCACGTCATCCAGCAATATTCCAATTTAACAGCCTAATCATGGGACAATTTACAATGACCAATTTACTTACCTTTGACGGTGGGAGGAAACAGTAGCACCAGGCCATGGGGAGCACATTCAAACTCCTTACAGGCAGCAGCAGGAATTGAACCCTGTTGCCTGTGCTGTAAATCGTTGTGCTAACCACTACACTACTATGCCGCCCAACTGGATATCAAATACCAACCGCAAATGAAGGTCTTTTTGTTATTTTATTGGAGTATAACTTCCAATAGCTTTCCACAGTTTACACCTTTACTTTTCATCACTCACAGTTAGTCGAAGGTAATCAAACTGGGTTTAAGTCCTAATCCTTCTGTCCTTGGGTAAATTGACAGCCCCTCCCCCCATTACTAATCATCTAGGCAGCACTGTGTAAAGTTCGCTGCTTGGATTACCAAGGTGTTGAGAAGCACATCAATGTCATGAGAAGCCTCATGTTAGTAAATGCAAGTGACTTAAATGCATAAAAGTAAATCCTGATTGTTGACTGAATTGTGTGCACTAGCTTATACATACAGTGGCTACTTTATTAGGTACATCTGTACACTCCAACACAATTGAAGATGGAAATAGTATCAATGATCTGATGCTGGATGGCAACTATTTAATCCTCAGCACTCCTGCTATCCGATTTTTCCAGCCTTCCTAATATCTACCCTCTTCTTGCAGCTCCAGTGGAAGTCAAGAAGATGCCAACATCTTAGAGTTAGAAAGAACTTGCAAAGCACAGAATTTAGTTAATCGCTATCATAAGCATGGTTTCCTATCATAAGCATGGACCTCGGGCAAATCTATGAGAAATACTCTTTCCGCGTCCACAGCGTGAGTGACCAGGAACCTCCTGTAGCTACACCTACAGAAGAGTTGTCTTGATTTATTTCCAAAATTCTTTATCAACTGTAGATGCAAGCATTTGTGTTTCAATATCAATTTCATGAAAACCCACAAGAGAAGTACAGGGAGTGGGGTGTGAATGAGTAGACTGTCTGGAGGATGTGAACCAGTGGTGTACTTAGCTGTGGGATTGATTCACCTGGCATCTCCAACTCCAGCTTTGTTGTTCACTCTGGGTCTAGGGATGGAAAGACCCAGGCGAAAGTCTATGGTGCAATGCTGTCCTTCCATACTGTTGTGAACAATTCATTAAGGGGAGTCCATTCTCCCTTGCAGCTTGTTACCTTCCCTAAATCTTTCATCAATATCCAACAGTATCAATCTAAGGACTATTCTGTAAAGTTTTTCCCTGCCCATAAATATCTATTTCTATTTAAACTGAAATGCTTTGTCTTCTTAGTGAAATAATCCTTTTTTGGGATTTTCCCATTATGCCCACTCATCCATTTGGTGACTAGCATCATATCTATTTAAGCCAGTGCTTTATTGACCGAGAGTACAGTGCAATACTTGAAGACTGAGGGTGCGTTACAATTCATGGTTTATGTTCAGGAGTGGGTTCGTTGTTTCATGCCGTCCGTTTGGGATATTAGAGGCAGTGGTCTGAACTGAAAGTACATTTTTCCTTACACAGCTGTGTTGTGTTAAGGGACTGCTGGTTTAATCTTGCTCCAGTGATTTTATTTTTGCAACTGGAAGTACTGTTGATTTATTATCTTATCCGAGCTGCATTATCCAGGGAAAAATAGAATAAATCTTTGTTATAATAAAAAAAAATGATCTATCAGCTTCTAAAGCACAGTACTACTGCCTTGCATATCATTGTAAATCAGCAGCTTGATCCTGACATCAATGTTAACAATTTGGTTTGGCTGATTGACAGATATTGACTAAATCAGCAGCTGACAGAGTCTCCAAAATGACTCAATAAACATTTATTAAAAGGATTGTAAATGATTTTAATAGATGATTTAAAAATGTGTAATTGTCATGTCTTCATTATCTTGAAAACTAAGTCTAATTAGATAATTATTACCAATGCAATAAAATATATAGGGAAGTTTCTGCCAAATTACCGGTTCTAGATAGAACTGATATTGCATTGTATACCAGATTACTTTCTCAAGTCTGAGAACTATTGGTAGTATAGTTTCCTTTCTTTGTGCACTATTTCTTTTCTGTTTTCAAAATTGACATAATCAACACTTGCACAAATAATCAACGTTTAAACAATTTACTTTGGCAAACGAGCACTATACCACTTTCCTCTCAAGCTCAATAGACCTGCTTTTGCTTCCTGGGACCCTCTCCCGCAATGCATGCTTGAATCATTCTAATCTTGTTTCAAACGCTAAAAGACCAAAATGCTTACCATTATGTGAATGAAGTTGTATAAAGTTTCCTTTATAGCCTCGGTATATTTCAAGTCCTCTTACAGGTAATCAAATATCTTGGAAGTACAATCATTGTGGAAAGTATTTTATGAAAGATGAGATCCAAATGGTAGTATGATAAATGACCAGGTAACTGCTTATTGGAAATGATAGAATAAAAATACTGGAAGCAAGCAGTGTTTGTGCAGTAATGAAGAGTTAATATTTTATTTGGATTACCTTTTATCACATATGATGTGCTACCTTTTAGATGCTGTCTGATTCTCTTCATCTAAATCAAGCCAAAGAATGGAATCTAGAAAGCATTAGGGCAAACTTGGCCTCTGTTTAATCTCTTGATTGACACACCTGAGTACTGCAGCTGCACTAGTCCGGAAAGAGTGAGCCACACTGATAAAAATATTGCAAGCAATAAGACATTTTGTCTTGCTTTAGAATCCAGGTCAGAATGTACAAAGTAGAATTTTTTCGATGCAATGTTAAAAACGTGCGTGATGCTTTGCTGAATCTGACATCCTTTTGAAATGTTAATGCGTTGTTTAAAACTAGGTCCAAAATGTGTGTTCAGAATGATGGACCCTACAGGTAAATCACTAGTGGAATTACTCAGTGATGTCACTGACATTTCTCAATGCCTCAATAAGATTGAAACTGCAAAGCTGGTGCCACAGGAATGCATTGATATTCCGTATTATACTTCTCTTATAGTAAGGAGGGCATATATGACCTAACATGTCTCAACTGGAAGTTATCCTGATCCATACCATATGCCATTTCAATGGCAGTAGACAGCATGTCAGTCCTTGAGATGGGCGGTTGGTGGGGGGAGGTACTTGGAGAAGTGATACAGACTTTATCATTAGAACAGTGAGTTGTTGGTCTCATTGTTGCAGGACTGAGCTCTCTCTCCCTCACTGAAGAGAAAGAGAGACCCTGTTTGAGATACCCAAGTGCTGGTAGGTGGGCTGTAGTTTGATGGGCTCTGAAACCATTGATTCTTTGGGGCTTCTGCTGTTGCTTGCATGATAGGACAGAGGGGATGGGGGGGCTGCTGCTTTTGCAAAAGGCGGGGGTGTGGGGCTTAGAGATTTTGATGCTTCTATGGTTCTGTGGGGTTTCTTTGTTTTGTGGATGTCTGTGAAGAAGACAAACTTCAGGTTATGTATGAGATATGTATTCTGATAATAAATGCACTTTGAAACTTTGCAATGTGCACTTCAAAGTAATAGCTATAGCCAAAAGCTCTAGTAAAAGAACTGTGAACCTAGTTCTAGAAGTTAACACTTCTGCTTCCTGTTGCACATCACTTGGTTCAAATGGTGGCATGATCAATGTCGTGACTCAAGAAGGCATCCCACTACTGCCTTTTCAAAGGCAGCAGAGCAATAATGTTCACATCCCAGAAGTGAAAGAAGGAATATTATTGTCTGATTCAGTCAATGTTCTCTGGAGCTTAAGCAAGTGGCCTTTGATCACTTAAATGACGATCATGTGTAAACTAAAGGCAAAACATTTTCAGGCTCAAGGTCAATTCAAATGATAGGAAGTAATGGTGGCTGGATTTTTATAAAGAACAGAGTTACTAATTTCTCAAATATTATTGATTCAACACTACAAACCTGTGAGTCTTGCTTTAACAACCTATATTTTCTTCTGTCATGGCAGTGAGAGCTCAGAAGTTGAGTAGTTCTGCTGGTCAGCTTAGCTTCCTTCCACATGTATGCCGTGCTATTCATGCTCTGCACTAACCATATTACTGCTATCACTGCAAGTGACTTCACAAATCCCTGCAAAACACACACACACATTAGTACAACCTGTCTGATATTTATTCCTCAATGCAACGTAACAAAAACTCACACACACACACACATTAGTACGACACAATTATAGCTTGGGATGTCAGAGTTCAGAATTTAATCCCAGTGTCCTCTGTATGGAGTTTGCACGTCCTCCCTGGGAAATGTATGGGTTTCTTCCAGGTGCTCCAGTCTCTTCACACAGTCCAAAGACATGCCAGTTTGTAGGTTAATTGTTCATTGTAAATTGTCCTGTGATTATGTTAGTGTTAAATCAGGGTTTGCTGGGCAGCATGGCTCGACAGTCCAGAAGAGCCTATTCTGCATAGTTTCTTTAAATAAAAACAAATGAATAAATAAGTAAATATGCTTCTTGTAACCACAGATTGTCAATGGTTGGAAAAGCTAGGGCCTTCCCATGCTATTAATTTGCATCTTTGAATGGTATAATGACTAAGTGGTATTTGTCATCTGTCTCCAAGTAACCATCTGGAAATGGTGGTATATTGTAATGACAAAAAAAAACATTTTCTTTCATGTAGAGGCCCAACACAATCAGAATGTACCTTATCAGGCTAGTTTTTTGAAGGGACTCAAAAGAGTGCATATACATTAATCTGGAGTCACAAACTGCTGTAGGAACTCAATGGGTCAAGTAACACATGTGGAAGAAAAAGCCTGAGCAACACTTCCTGCTGGGTCCCTGGTCAAAAGTCAATTTTTGGAATGCAATTTTTGGAGGTTGGGAGCAGATTTCTAATTTATTTTTTCATGCAACAGTAAGACTCAGCAATGGGTCAAGTTTTGTAAACCTGCAAGTGTGAGTAGTAAGAAAAAAAAAGAAGTTAAGGGAATGACATTTTTCCCTTCAGGTTCTCTTTCCATACTGGTTAAAAACACTTAGTTATAGGCTGGCTTGAGAAGGCCGTGTTGTTCATGGTTTTTGGGCGCAATTAGGAGGCCTTCCAATGGGAAAGAATGCAACTCTCACTCAACAGTTGCTGTGCTTCAGAAAATGATTTATGTAATGGATGCAGAAAGGAATTAGGGGAATCTCTGCAGGCTATTTATTTGGAAATCGCTCCATTATTCCAAAGTAAATGCCAATTCTTTTCTTTGGGTCTGTGTCCACTGGTGCACTGCTGAAGTAAAATAATTTATCTTAATTAGTAAAATCATCAAATATTCCCTTTCAGGGGTACTAAAGGTGACATCCTCATGTGTTTTTATGTTTAAAAAATTCTATCCATCCTCAAGATCGGTGGATCCTGGACTGCAGACTCAGTTCATCTGCAGTTTCCCTTTTAGAAAAAGGGAACATGTAAAGTGGATTGTTGCCTAGATTGGGGAGCATGCCTTACGAGAATAGGTTGAATGAACTCGGTCTTTCCTCCTTGGAGCGACAGAGGATGAGACGTAACCTGATAGAGGTGTACAAAATGATGAGAGGCATTGATCATGTGGATAATCAGAGGCTTTTCCCCAGGGCTGAAATGGTTAGCATGAGAGGGCACAGTTTTAATGTGCTTGGAAGTAGGTACAGAGGAGATGTCAGGGGTAAGTTTTTTTATGCAGAGAGTGGTGAGTATGCAGAATGGGCTGCTGGCAGCGGTGGTGGAGGCAGAAACGATAGGGTCTTTTAAGAGACTTTTGGATGGCTACATGGAGCTTAGAAAAATAGAGGGCCATGGGTAAAGCCTTGGTAGTTCTAAGGTAGGGACATGTCTGACACAGCTTTGTGGGCCGAAGGGCCTGTGTTGTGCTGTATGGTTTCTATGTTTCTAGACTGTGCTGGGCTGCAAGTAAGATTGAAAGTCCAGCCCCTGAAAGCTCCACTTCCTATTAACTGGTGGTGAATGTACAGTCTCTGGAAAATAAAATTGAAGAGCTCAGAACAAGATATCAGTACCAGAGAGCCATCAGGGACTGTTGTGCACTTTGCTTCATGGAAACATGGCTTACTCCTTCCATTTTGGCTGCAGTGGTGCTGCACGAGGGCTTCGCCATCTATTGAACTTTCAACACAGTGGAATCCCTTAAAGAGAATACTGTAAGCAGAGTGAGCTTCATGATTAACTCATCATGGTGCACAGATGTGGGTGGTTCTGTCTCAATCCTGCTGTCCAGATCTGCAACATGTAGCTCTTGAGTGTTGTCCATTTTATTTGCCGAAAGAGTTTTCAACTGTTATCCTGGTAGCAGTGTACATTCCAGCCCTGGCCAGCATCAGGCATGCACTGGAGCACCGTGATCAGCAGTCCCGAAATAGCGCACCCTGCTGCCTTGCCCATCATTGCGGGCGATTTCAATCAGGCCAGCTTGAAGAAGTCTCCGACTAACCACTACCAACGTGTCATCTATAGAACCACAGTTAGTGTGATCAGAAGTAATTCCCCTCCTTGCTGACATTAAATCCAGCGCACCTCGAGGATGCTTACTTTGCCCATTGCTCTACTCCCTCTACCCATAACTGTGTGGCTGGGCACAGCTCAAACACCATCTATAAATTTTCTGATGGCACAACTATTGTTGACAGGATCTCAGACAATGATGAGGAGGGGTACAGGAGGGAGATAGATCAGCTCTTTGAGTGGTGTCACAACAACAACCTTGCACTCAACATCAGTAAGACCAAGGAATTGATCATGGACTTCAGGAAGGGGAAGTTGAGGGCACACATACTAGTTCCCATAAAGTTATCAGCAATGAACGGGGTGATCAGTTTCAAGTTCCTGGGTGTTGACATCTCTGATGATCTGTCCTGGGCCAAACATATTGATGCAATTACAAAGATGCATGCAGATGTACCATAGAGAGCATTTTAACTGGTTGCACCCTCAGCTGGTATGGAGGGATCACCACACAGAATTGGATAAAGCAGCAAGGGATTGAAAATTCAGCCAGCTCAGTCTTGTCCACTAGCCACCCCAGCACTGAGGACATCATCAGAAATCAATTCCTCAGAAAGGCAGCATCCATCATGATCCTGGACATGCCCTCTTCTCAATGCTACCATCAGGGACAACATACAGTATCCTGAAGACACATACTCAATGTTTTAGAAACAACTTCTTTCTGCCCATCATCAGATTTCCAAATGAACAATGAACCAAACCATAAAGACTCCCTCACTGTTTTAGATCTCTTTTTCTGCTATTTATTTAATTTGATTTTTTATACATACGCACATCTTTCATTGTAATTTATGCTTCATGCTTTTTATAGGTTTTTTAATGTTATGCTGCTGCTGCAAATCAACAAATGTCATGACATATGCCATTGATGTTTAACTTGATTCTGACTCTGATTCTGAAAGTCTGAAGCACATTTTTGGCACCAAACTCACTGTCAAGCTCATCAGAAACATTCTGTCTTTTCAGAAATAAAACACAATGTATACTTTGACTAGATGAAGGCTTTGGGATAGATAACAATGATCAATGAGAGACAAATCAAAATTCTGGCATTTTAGAGTTTTCAGTAGCTTGATTTGGAAATGTTTGCTGATCATGCAGCTTTATGTGGTCAGAAAATTGAGCGACCAATAAGAATAAACACATTTAGAAGAGTATATAAATTGGTAGCTGTGTGGCTAGATTTACATTGCTTTAATAATCGATACCTGAGGTGCATTCTGCATCTGGAGCTACATTGCTATGGATTCTCCTGGAAGGCTATCAGTTCACCCCTCAGCCAGAGGAAACAAGCTGATCCAGTCACTCCTACCGACTGAAATACTCCAATCCAGGTGCATTCCAGTGATCCTTCTTTACACCCTGTCCAATGAGCTTACCTTCAGTGTTGATTTACATCACCATTTATCAGCCTTTATCTGAACGTTGTTTACGTCTTGCTGCCTTCATGCATGTGCTGCTTCATTTGGTAAGGAGCTGCAAACTGAAATGAGCATTGTGTAACCATCAGTGAACATCTCCACATCTGTCATTAAGATGGATGGAAGACTCTTGCTGAAGCAGCTAGTGGCGGAGGAGCCTGAAACCTCTGCAGTGATGAGACTGGGATATCTGACCTTCCAAAATCACAGCCACCTTCACCAGTGATGACCTCACTGTGGAACATTGTCTCAGTGATACCCATTGACTTCTGTTATATTGGGGCACCTTGATGTCACTCTCAGTTAAATGCTGCTCTGATGTCAAGAACAGTCACTGTCACCTTGCCTCGCCCTTTTGGGCTGATTGGGACAAAACCTATAATAAGGTTAAAGGAGAATGTTCTGGACCAATCCAAACAGGACAATGGTTGGTAGGTTAATGTGGAAGTGCTGCCTGAAACCCATGTCAATGATGCCTTTAATCACTCAACTGATGATCGAAAGTAGATCGATTGACCAATCATTTGCTAGACAGGACTTGACCTAACTTTTGTGAGTGAGACTGTCTCTGTAGTGTCAAACTGATGCTTATGTTACAGAACTGGAACAGTTTGGCTCAAGATTATATACTTTCATGAAACTTTTTACTTTATTTACGAGAAATAAACTTTCTAAACTTAAAGGGCCTTTAGGCCTTCACCTTTGGGCCTATACTCACTGGAATTTAGAAGAATGTAGAGAGATCTCATTGAAACCTACAGAATGTTGAAAGGACCTAGTGGTGGATGTGGAGAGGATGCTTCTTGCGGTGGGGGTACCTACAACCAGAGGGCACAACATGAGAATTGACAGGCGACCTTTTGGAACAGAGGGAAGAGGGAATTTTTCTTTAGCCAGAAGGTAATAAATCTGTGGAATGCTCTGCCACAGACTGCAGTGGAGGCCAAGTCCATTGGTATACTTAAGGTGGAAGTTGATCATTTGCTGATCATTCAGGGCATCAAAGGATATGGTGAGAAGGCAGGTGTGTGGAGTTGAGTGGAAACTGGGATCAGCCATGATGGAATAGCAGAGCATACTCGATGGGCTGAATGGCCTAATTCTGCTCCTATGTCCTATGGTTTTATGGTCTTAAGGAACAAGCTGCCTTAAAAAAGTAAAATTAGGTTATTCCTTATTATTCACTTCTTGAAAGACATCTGAGCTCACTGATAACCAAAATAATAAATCAGGAAAACAAAAGTAAGGAACAAAATTTATGTTTTCACACTTGGCTATCTGTACTTTAAGTATTAGCTATAAGAAAGCATAAACATAATTTTCAGCAACAAAATGCTGGAGCAACTCAACAGGTCAGGCAGCATCTGTGGAGAGGAATAAGTAGTCAATGTTTCAGGTTGAGATCATTCATCAGAACTGGAAAGGAAAGGGCAGAAACCAGAATATAAAGGGGTTGGGAAAGGACGGAGAATAAGCTGGCAAGTGATCGGTAAATCCATGTAAGAGGAAGGTGGTCAGATGGAGGAAGGGAGATGAAGTGAAAAGCAGAGAGGTGATAGGTGGAAGAGGTAAAGGGTCCAAGAAGAATAAATCTGATAGGAGAGAAGAAAGGACCATGGGAAAACAGACAAGAGGAAGGGCACGGGAGGGAGTTGATGGGTAGGTGAGGAAAAGAAAATGTGTAAGAGGATAGCCAGAATGTAAAACTGAAAAAAAGAGAAAGGGATGGGGAAAAAATTATAATTTTAATACTGAACTCGATATTTATGAATTACTTTAAGATTAACTGCATCCAGTTATGTCTTCATGCAGGTTTTCAGTTTCTAAGGAAAAATACTGCACGAATTCTAAGGCTTCAGAATGCTTTATTATGATAATACCTTGATGAAGAATGTGAGGTCTCTAGATACAAATTCAATGGATCACCACCAGTAAGAACAAGGTCAGATTCATTCAGCTTGCTTTCCTTCACAGTCATCAACGTCAATGTTGAGAATTTCAATGATGACATCAATTGGTATCATTTGTAATTCAGTGGCATAAGCATTCTAAATGATCATCTGCAAAGGAAATGTATTCATAAGTGTCAAGTGGGAAAAAAGGAGAAATGAAAGAAGAATTCAAATATTTAATTATTGCTTCATTAATACATCCAAACTTTCCTCCTTCCATTCAAATACATTTCTTAATTATAATAGATATTGTATCTTATGTTAAGATTTATAAGATAAACTGTAATATAATATTTAAAATATTATAATATGACATAGGTAGAACAAGGGATGAGATCCTGCAGAATGAGTATATGGAGTTAGGTAAGAAATTAAAATCCAGGACCTCTAGGACAGTGATCTCCAGATTAATCATGATACTGTAGCGGTGTGCTACAAACAGCGCTAAAATTACGACACGGAGTCGGTAACTGCAGTCGAAGGAAAAAACTTTATTCGAAAACTTCAGCCTCACTTTTAAGCCTCTGTCAACCGGCCCCCCATGGCGAAGAGGCTCCAAAGCTCTGTGCTCGCAAACCCCCGTAGGCTATCTAATTGTGAGTCGGTTCGCATACGCTAGGAAATGAGCCGCCACATAACCCCCCCCCAGAACCGGCGATACACCCCCCAATGTCCACAGCCTGGGCCAGAACCTGCTTGGGAGGTCGGCCTCTGCGCCGAGGCGCCGGAAACTCGGCCGGTTGCGCCAGGTCCACATGGGCCGGCTTGAGGCGGTCCACCGTGAAAACCTCCTCCTTCCCCCCAACGTCCAGCACGAACGTGGACCCGTTGTTCCGGAGCACCGTAAACGGCCCCTCGTATGGCCGCTGCAGCGGTGGCCGATGCCCGCCCCTTCGTACAAACACAAACTTACAGTTCCGTAGGTCTTTGGGTACGCAGGTCGGGTGCCGCCCATGCTGTGAAGTGGGTATGGGGGCCAGGTTACCGAGCTTCTCGCGAAGTCTGCCCAGGACTGCAGCGGGTTCTTCCTCTTGCCCCCTCGGGGCTGGTAGGAACTCCCCGGGGACGGCCAGGGGCGCGCCGTATACCAACTCGGCCGACGAGGCGTGCAGGTCGTCCTTGGGCGCTGTGCGGATGCCGAGAAGGACCCAGGGAAGCTCGTCCGCCCAGTTGGCTCCTCGCAGGCGGGCCATGAGGGCCGACTTCAGGTGACGGTGGAAACGCTCCACTAGCCCGTTCGACTGTGGGTGGTAGGCAGTGGTGTGGTGCAGCTGAGTCCCCAAAAGGCTGGCCATAGCTGACCACAGGCTGGGGGTGAACTGGGCGCCTCTGTCGGAGGTAATGTGGGCTGGTACACCAAAGCGGGATATCCAGGTGGCGATCAGGGCTCGGGCGCAAGATTCGGAGGTGGTGTCGGTGAGCGGGACCGCCTCTGGCCATCTTGTGAACCGGTCCACGATAGTCAGGAGGTAACGCGCTCCGCGCGACACTGGCAGGGGGCCCACGATATCCACATGAATGTGGTCGAAACGCCGGTGGGCGGGATGGAACTGCTGCGGTGGGGCTTTGGTGTGCCGCTGAACCTTGGCCGTCTGGCAGTGCATGCACGTCCTGGCCCATTCACTGACCTGTTTGCGGAGTCCGTGCCAAACGAACCTGCTGGAAACCATCCGGACAGTTGTCCGGATGGAGGGATGCGCCAAGTTATGAATGGAGTCGAAAACACGTCGCCGCCAGGCTGCGGGGACGACCGGACGGGGCTGGTTGGTGGCGACGTCACAGAGTAGGGTCCTCTCACCTGGGCCCACGGGGAAGTCCTGGAGCTGCAAACCAGAGACTGCAGTCCTGTAACTCGGAATCTCCTCATCTACCTGCTGTGCCTCTGCCAGTGCCTCAAAGTCTACCCCTTGGGAAAGGGCATGAACGGTAGGGCGAGAGAGCGCATCCGCCACGACATTGTCCTTACCCGAGACGTGCCGGACATCCGTTGTGTATTCAGAGATGTAGGACAGGTGGCGTTGCTGGCGGGATGACCAGGGGTCGGATGCTTTCGTAAACGCAAAGGTAAGCGGTTTGTGGTCCGTGAACGCGGTGAAGGGCCGACCTTCTAGGAAGTACCTGAAATGCCGGATTGCCAGGTAGAGCGCCAACAGTTCCCGGTCAAAAGCACTGTACTTGAGCTCGGGTGGCCGCAGGTGTTTGCTGAAAAACGCCAGGGGTTGCCAGCGACCTGCGATGAGCTGCTCCAGCACCCCACCGACTGCCGTGTTTGATGCGTCCACTGTGAGGGCGGTAGGGGTGTCCATTCTGGGATGTACTAGCATTGCGGCGTCAGCCAAAGCTTCCTTCGTTTGAACGAAAGCGGCGGCGGACTCCTCGTCCCAGGTAATGTCCTTGCTCGGACCCGACATCAGGGCGAACAGGGGGCGCATGATCCGGGCAGCTGAAGGGAGGAAGCGGCGGTAGAAATTGACCATACCTACGAATTCCTGAAGGCCTTTGACCGTGGTGGGTCGGGGGAAGTGGCGGACCGCATCTACCTTAGCGGGCAGAGGGGTTGCCCCGTCTTTAGTAATCCTGTGGCCCAGGAAGTCAATGGTATCAAGTCCGAACTGGCATTTGGCAGGGTTAATTGTAAGACCGTACTCACTCAGTCGGGCGCAGAGTTGACGGAGGTGGGACAGATGCTCCTGACGACTGCCGCTGGCTATGAGGATGTCATCCAAATAGATGAACGCGAAGTCCAGGTCCCGTCCCACCGCGTCCATTAACCGCTGGAACGTCTGTGCGGCATTCTTCAGGCCGAACGGCATGCGGAGGAACTCGAAGAGGCCAAACGGGGTGATGAGAGCCGTCTTGGGGACGTCGTCAGGATGCATCGGGATTTGATGGTACCCTCGGACAAGGTCGACCTTGGAGAAGAGCCGGGCGCCGTGCAGGTTTGCCGCAAAGTCCTGAATGTGCGGCACAGGGTAGCGGTCCGGTGTGGTAGCCTCGTTCAGCCTGCGGTAGTCGCCGCACGGTCTCCAGCCCCCCGTCGCTTTGGGCACCATGTGCAGGGGGGAAGCCCAGGGGCTGTCGGACCGCCGGATGATCCCCAATTCCTCCATTCTCTGGAACTCCTCCTTCGCCAGTCGGAGCTTGTCCGGGGGAAGCCGCCGAGCACGGGCATGGAGGGGTGGTCCCTGTGTCGGGATGTGGTGCTGTACGCCGTGCCTGGGCATGGCTGCTGTGAACTGCGGTGCCAGAACCGATGGGAACTCCGCCAGGACCCTGGTGAAGTCGTTGTCGGACAGCGTGATGGAGCCGAGGTGAGGGGCTGGCAACTGGGCCGCGCCCAGGGAGAACGTCTGAAAGGTCTCGGCGTGTACCAGTCTCTTCCTGGGCAGGTCAACCAGCAGGCTGTGAGCTCGCAAAAAATCCGCACCCAGAAGCGGTTGGGCTACGGCGGCCAGTGTGAAGTCCCACGTGAACTGGCTGGAGCCGAACTGTAGCTGCACCTGACGGGTGCCATAGGTCCTTACTGTGCTGCCATTCACGGCCCTCAGGGGGGGGACCCGGTGCCCTGCTGCGAGTGTCGTAACTTGTCGGAGGTAAAACGCTGACCTCAGCCCCAGTATCGACCAAAAAGCGGCGTCCCGACCTGCTATCCCACACATACAGGAGGCTATCCCGATGGCCAGCCGCCGTAGCCATCAGCGGCGGCTGGCCCTGGCGTTTCCCGGGAACTTGCAGGGCGGGCGGCAACGGCGGGCTTCTGCGCCCCACCGCTGGTGGTAGAAGCACCAGTGGTCATTGGGCCGGGGGTTAGTGGGCTCTGCGGCCGGGCCTGGACTGGTTTGCTGCCGGGAGCGTGGCTGGGTGATCTGTGCGATGGACGCCCCGCTCACCTTTTTGGCGTTCCACAGCAAGTCCGCCCGGGCTGCCACCTTCCGGGGGTCACTGAAATCCGCGTCGGACAGCAGCAGGCGTATGTCCTCGGGCAGCTGCTCCAGGAATGCCTGCTCAAACATGAGGCCTGTGTGTCCCTCGGCCAGAGACAACATCTCGTTCATTAAAGCCGATGGAGGTCTGTCGCCCAAGCCATCCAGGTGCAGTAAACGGGCAGCCCGCTCGCGCCGTGAGAGTCCGAAAATCCTGAGGAGCAGGGCTTTGAATTCCGTGTACTTGCCATCTGCCGGGGGCGACTGTACGAACTCCGCGACCTGGGCCGCTGTGTCCTGGTCGAGGGAGCCCACCACGTAGTAGTAGCGGGTGTCTTCTGAGGTGATCCGGCGAACGTGGAATTGGGCTTCGGCTTGCTGGAACCATAGGTCCGGGCGCTGTGTCCAGAAACCCGGCAGTTTCAACGAAACCGCATGAACAGAGGCGGCGTCGGTCATTTCTGGTCCAAAAATCGTTTGGACCGTCGGGGTCACCAATTGTAGCGGTGTGCTACAAACAGCGCTAAAATTACGACACGGAGTCGGTAACTGCAGTCGAAGGAAAAAACTTTATTTGAAAACTTCAGCCTCACTTTTAAGCCTCTGTCAACCGGCCCCCCATGGCGAAGAGGCTCCAAAGCTCTGTGCTCGCAAACCCCCGTAGGCTATCTAATTGTGAGTCGGTTCGCATACGCTAGGAAATGAGCCGCCACAATACCACTGCTAATGAGGCAAGGGATAGGAAGATAGACTACTTGAATACTTGGCTAAAGAGCTGTTTCAGGGGGCAGATATTCAGGTTCTTGGATCACTGTGGGAATTCTTCTGAGTTAGAGGCAACCTGTCCAGGTTGAAATTGAACCAGAGAGGACCAGTATCCCAACAGGTAATTTTGTTTTTGCCATTAAGGAGGATTTAGACTCAATTGACAGGAGTGTGGGACTCCAGGGAAGCGAGAAGACAAGGTTACATGCAGCAACCAAAGACAGTAAGCTTACAAATTGCAATAGCCTTGTTTACAGTAAAAGGGCAGATAGGACCACTGCTAAATTGCATCCATTTCAATGCATGTAGCAGGGGTGTGTTGAAGTCTTAGGCACATGGAAAGAAGTTCTGTAATGTCAAGATGCTTTCAAAAATAATGAAATTTAAAAATTCTAAGTATCAATATAAAGAGCAGTAAACAGTTAAAACTAATTAAATCAAATCAATATTTGTTGTGACTACCTATTACTGCCCTTAAAACCACATCATTTCTCTTAGGTACAGTGTTATGTAGATTTAGAAGAAAATTGGCTGCTGGGTTGTTCTAAGGATCTTGGAGAACTTGCCTTAGTCCTTCTGCAGATTTTGCCTGCCTTGCTTGCTTCTATCTCTCCAGGTAATCACAGACAGCCTTGATGATGTTGAGATCAGGACTCTATGGAGGTCATCTGTTGCAGAACTGCTTGTTCTTCTTTTCACTGAAGATAGTCCTTTATGACCTTGGCCATGTGTTTGAGGTTATTGTTCTGCCACAGAGTGAAGTTGGGACCGATCAGACACCTCCCTGATAGCATTGTGTGATAGATGAGAACCTGCTTGTACTTCTCAGCATTGTGAATTCCATTAATTCTAACCACAACAGCAAATCCATTCGCAGAAATGCAGCCCCAGACATTCAGGGAACCTCTGCCATTCTTCACTCTTGACTGCAGACACTCATCCATGTCGCACCCTCCAGCTCTGTTCCAGATAAACTGTGGCCTGGTTGAGTCAAACTTTAACTCGTCAGTCCAGAGCATTTGCTACCATTGTTCAGCAGCCTAGTCCTTGACTTCTATGCATAAGTGAGTCTCTTGGCTGTGTGTTCACTTTGGATGAATGGCTTTTTGGCAGCAACTCTTCCATGAAAACCACATCTGACAAGACTTTTCTGGACTGTAGAGTGGTGTACCTGAGTTCCAGTGGTCTCTGTGCGTTCAGAGATGATAGCAGAGCTGGATTTCTTCCAACTTAGAAGAGACGTTAGTTTGAAGTATCTCTCATCTACTGCACTCAGTTTCTGTAGCCAACCACAGCATTTCTGGTTCTCAACCTTGCCCATTTCATTTTGTTTCTTCAGAAGAACTTGGACAGCACATCCTGAAACTCGTGTCTGCTGCAAAATTTCTGCTTGCGAGAGACCTTACTGATGCAGGATGACCACCTTGTGTCTTGTTGCTATGCTCATTCGAGCCATGGTGTAAGAATTGATGATTTGAAGGTTAAACTATCGCATCTGCCATAGCTTCACCTTTTAGTCTGGTTGTCCTTCATCCAGTTTGATTCCTTCCACACCTATTTCTATTTTGGTGAATCAGTTTAGTTCATTCAACTCATGTAATTGATCATTAGCATCTGTTAGTTTATCTTTGTTTCAGCTTTGTCTGTTCCTTTCCACATCTTGTGGCATATCGGGTGGCAATCTTGCCATTTCTTCAGTATTTTTGTCTGTTTTTTCACAAGGATGAATTGCTAGTTCAGTGCTTAACCCAGCAGAGATGGAAAGCATGCAAGCAGTTGGCTGGATTTGAACCTAGGACCAATCGCCTCGAAGTCTAGGGCAGATGCCACTGCACAACCGGCCAGCTTTTGTTTCATCGTGCACTGGTCTATATAACTCAAAACTAAAAAAGTTTTTATTTGAAAAGTGGTCTATTAATTAATATGTTACTTTATTTAACAGAATACGTGGCATTCTTTGTATCATTTAATTTTGGAAAATGAATGTTTGGAAATCTAAAAATAGCTTTTTTCTACAGGCACACTAATGCAGAAGACAAAAAATAAATATCTAAAACAAAATTTATATCAAAAAATCTATGATGCCTAAGACTCTTGCACAGTACTGTAGCTTAACAGTTAAGGTGGATAAAGGAGGGTGTGGATTGGCCATAATAGAAACCTAGTTGAGAGAAGGGCAGGGCTGGCAGCTCAATGTTCATGTCTTTAAGCATGACAGAGGAACAGGTAAGAGTGGAAATCTGCTGTGTTTTCTTTTGATAATGGTTAATTATAACAGCTTTGCTTTGAGAGGATAGTCTTGTGGAACCATCTGTTGAGGTCATTTGCATAGAACTTAGAATTAAGAAGGGGAGGTTCACTTTATAAAAGCCGTATTATAAACATCCCAGTAGTCAGCAAGAATTTGAGGAACAGATGTGTCGAGAAGTTGCACGTAGCTATGAGAATAGTAGGATAATGCTAGTAAGAAATTTAATTTTTTACGGTATCAACTGGCCCATCCATAATGTAAAGGGTTGAATGGGGCAGAATTGTGTGTGCATCCAGACTCTTTCCTCACACTGTATGTTCCGGAATCTATTTAGGAAGCAGCAATACTGGACCTCCTCTTCGGGAACTCAACAGACCAAGTAATTGAAGTGGCAGTTAGGGATTAATTCAAGTCCAGTGATCACAATTCTATTAGTCTCAACATAGTTATGGCAAAAAGATGGAATAAAATCAAGTTTAAAGTCCTCATTAGGTAGGATCTAGCTGGGATCGACTGGTTGATTCTTTCTAAAGGCAAATGAATAGTTGGCAAGTAGGAAACTTTTAAAAGACTATAAGATCATAAAACGTAGGAGAAAATTTGGCCATTTGGCCCATCGACTCTGCCCCACCATTTGATCATGACTGATTTAACTCCATTTTCCTGTCTTCTCCTTGTAACCTTTGACATCCTTACTAATCAAGAACCTACCAATCTTTGTGTTGAATATACCCAATGACTCAACCTGCACAGCCATTTGTGGCAATTAATTCTCCATCTGCCTCAAGAAAAGGATCACATCAGAAGTCCAGTGACACCATAATCCTATTAGTGTGTATAGTAGATATTGTTGCAATGAACTAGGTGAACCCAAATGCAGGAAACAGGCACGGAGATTGCGTTAGGATGCAGACGTGGGCGTGAGCATTGAATGGCAAACAGGAGGGAGTGCAGGAAAGCAGGAGGCAGGCAGAATGTATCTTGACATGGAGCGTAGAAAGGGAAATGGCAGACAAAACTTTTCTTAGCACAGAGAGATGGAGTTACACAGGTAAACCTCGGTACTGGAGTAAACTTGAAATCCTTATCTTGACACAGAGAGACAGAGTTTCACAGATAAACCTCAGAACTGGAGTTGAACTTAGAAAACTTATCTTGACCCAGAGAGACTGAGTTGCACAGGTAACTCTCAGTACTGAAGCAAAACTTAGAAGACACAATCCTAAGCAGCCAGGAAATGTTAATTACCACACTGGCAAAACCAACGATCTGGCAACCAGTGGGGGCAAAGCCAGGGTTCTTATACTGCAGGTCTTGATAAAAACCAGGTGTGCCACTATAAAAGGGAATCAGGAGCAAATGGGGAATTAACGGTCGGGACCGTGACAGACATACCAAGTTCAAAACCCTAGCTGGCGAGGAATGTCAATACGTTGGTCATGAGAAAGGAAACATACATCACGTTTAGGTAGAAATTAATCTCTTGATAAATATAAATAGTGTATGACCAGACAAGGGGGAATTCAGGAGGGAAAAAAGAAGAGTATGAGATGGATTTAGCAGGCAGAGTTAAAGATTCTTCCAAGAGGTTCTTCAATTATACTAAGAGTAAAAGGTGGAGAATAGGTCCTCTAAAAGACCAAAACTACAGGATGGCATGTGAAAGCACAGAGGCAGCTAAGATGGTTAATGTCTGTTTCTCATAAGTGTTTATAAGAAGAATATCATGGATCACAAATAAATGAGGGTAATAAGTAGCAATGTTCCCTCTAATTTGTAATGATCAGTGTGCACAAAAATCTTGTGCTCTGCAATATTTTAACCAGTGACAACAACATGTGCACTCTGAAATTTATATATAGAGGTATTCATTTAAACATATAGTAAAACACAGTCAATAAGAACTTCGATATCCTTTGGGTTTGATCGTTTTCACTCTCATTCATCTGTACTCTCACAAAACATACATAGCAGGTCAATGGTGGATATGAAGGGTTTTCTCATGGAGATTTTACACACTGTGCATACCTGATTTGCTTGCTAACTGATTCTTTAAAAAGTCAAGTTTCCAAGTATCACTCCACTTCTTCCCAATTCCAAATTCTCCAGCAACTTTTGCATTGTGACAATACATGAGGTAACACCTGTTTCTGTAATATTTCTCATAGATGCATGTTTCTGTCCTCGTGAGTTTTTGGTGTAGCAGTTTCTTCTATTTCATTAAGGCATTCTGCTTTAAATGAACTCGCAGTTCTTTTGCACTTCACACCCTTTGCTTCTTTGGACCTCAACATAGTGAATCAATAATTTCTTCAATAAAAACAGTATAAATAAACCAGTTCTAAAGTCTGCAAACAAATCATCATAAACTTCATCTTGTCAACACCTTCCGCATCAGAAACTGCAAAAGGAAATGTGATTGTGTACAATCATGAAATATACTTAACATGCCAATGGAGTACAGGGTGACAACCTTTTGTGCGCAGTTTAAACTTCTTTGTGTGTTAGTAGCAAAAGATGTGTGCATGCACACACCTTAGAGGTAATGTCGGTAAGTAGTGGGTTCTTGAATCATGTACATAAAATGAAGAAGGAGGTATTTGCAGTCTTGAAGTTCATTAAGATGGGCAAATGCTCAGGGGCTGATGAAATGCACTCCTGAATCTGATGGGAGGACGGGGGAAGAAATCGCAATGGCCCTTGTAGAGATAGTTTCCTCATTATTAGTCACTAGTGAAGTTGCAGAAGACTGGCGGATGGCTAATGTTGTTCCATTGTGGAAAAAGGGCAGCAAGTATAGGCTAGGGAACTATAATCTGGTAAACTTGACTTCAGTTGTAGGAAATTACTGGAGTGAATTCTGAAGGACAAGATTTACCATCACTTAAAAGTCAGGGCCTGATCAGGAACAGTCAGCAGTATATTGGAAGTCATATCTAATGAATCTCTTGTAGTTTTTTCAAAGAATCTACTTTGGGATAGACGAAGATAAGGCAGTGAATGTTGTCTATATGACATAGGTAAACCCTTGGACAAAGTCCTGTATGGCATGCTGATCTAGAAAGTTGGGTTGCATAGGATTCAGGGGGAGCTAGTAAGGTGGATTTAGAATTCACACAAAGACAGGAAACAGAACATGATGGCTGAGTGTTGATTCTCCAGCTAGATGCCTGTGACTAATGGAATACCAGGGGTCTGAGTTGGGTTCTCAGTTAGTCATTATTCATTGTAAACATATGAATGATATGAATGTACGTGGCATGACTAGCAAGTTTGCTGATGATACTAAATTAGAGGATTTTGTTGATAGTGAAGCAGCTTACAATGATTTGCAAACAGATCCTGAGCAGTTATGGAGATGGGTTGAAGAATGGAAAATGGATTTCAACTTAGATCAGTGTGAAGTGATGCATTTAGGACAATCAAACCAAGGTAGGATATACAGTGAATGGCAGTGTACTGATGAGTGTTGTAAAACAGAGGGACCTGGGAGCACGTCCAATTTTCTGAAAGCATCTGTGCAAGTACACAGAGTGCTAAAGAAGCCCTTTAGCCTGCAGACCTTCATCAGTCATGGCATTGAGTTTAGGAGTAGGGACATTATACTGCAGTTATATAAATTCTTGGTGATGCTACACTTAGAATATAGTGTGCAATTTTGGTCACCCTTTTATAGGAAAGGCACTGAGAGGGTGCAGAAGAGATTTACAAGGACGTTGCCTGGACAAGAGAAAGTTATACGCAGAGGTTGGCCACACTGAATCCATATTCCTTAGCACATAAAAGAATGAGAGGTGGCTCCATGGACATTCATTTACTCATGCAGGTTATGGATAAGGTTAATAGCCATAGTCTATTTCCTAGAGCTTGGGAGTCCAAAAATACAGGGCATAGACACAAGAGTGGAGAGATTTAAAAGATACCCCGGAGCTAACTTCTTTACACATATCATAGCAAAAACCCAGAATGAGTTGCAAGAAGATGTGGTTAAGCTGGGAGCCACTGCAACATTTAAGAGGTATTTGGATAGGTACAAGGAGGGGAGGGGCTTGGAGGGTAGCGGGCCGAATGAGGAACCAGCAGAGCAGATGTTAAAATTGGCATGGACCAGTTCTCTGAAGGGCCGGTTTCCATGCTGTATTATTCTATGACACTATTATGACTCGACATACTGAAATCAATAATTTCTTCAATAAAAATAGTATTTCTAACTTAGTTCCAACTGTAATATTAATGGAATAAAATGACAAATTAAACATAATGACAACTAGAAAATCTCAGTCACATGCTGCAGAAATTAAGTTTCAAATTTTAGGGAAAGAAACCTCAGAAAAGATAATTCTGACAACCAGAAAAGACAGATCTCTAAATTCTCAAAACATCTCTCAATCATTTGTCTTTTCAAAAAGGCGATTATTTGTTTTGAACCTACTTATGCCATCTGCTTCAGTGGAACTTCCTGAAGAAATTGTTGACCAATGCTCAGTACAAAGAATAAATCATTATTACAATAGAGCAGAGCAATGCTGAGGTGTTCCATGAGGTTTAAAATTATGAACTATTTTGGAATGTGATCAATTCTACAGGACGGGAACAAAGAACCAATCTGTCATACTCTATAACAGAGGAAACTGAAATGAAAGAACTGCTCCAGGAAACCACACTACCTCATCAGATTGACATGGATATTGTTTCACTATTTATGTCTTTATCTGAAAAGGAAACTATTTGTGCAATACTGTCAATCAGTAGAGTGTTGTTTTTAATCAGATAAATATGGTATTGTGGCGACCCACTTCCTAGCGCACTCGAACCAGCTCACAAATAGCCGGCGCGCAGGCACGAAGGCCAGGTCCGCAACAAAGGGAAAAAGCCTGCGGGGGTTTGTGAGTACGTGTCCCTTAGAGCATCCGCGCCAGGGGAGGGCGGGATGAGGGAGGCTTTAAAGCAAGACTGTGAAATTCGAATAAAATCTTCTTTAATTGCAGTTTACCGACTCCATGTCGTTATTTTAGCGCCGCGTGTAGCACACCGCTACAATTGGTGACCCCGACGGTTCAAACGATTTTTGTTCATCTGTTCATGCGGTTTCGTTGAAACTGCCAAGCTTCTGGACGCTGCGACCTCACCTATGCAGAAGCCCAACAAGCAGAAGCCCAATTCCACGTTCGGCAGATAACCTCAGAGGACACCCACTACTACTCCGTGGTGAGCTCCCTCGACCAGGACACAGCGGCCCAGGTCGCGGAGTTCGTACAGTCTCCCCCGGCAGACGGCAAGTACACGGAATTCAAAGCCCTGCTCCTCAGGACTTTCGGACTCTCATAGCGCGAGTGGCCTGCCCGCTTACTGCACCTGGATGGCTTGGGAGACAGACCTCCATCGGCTTTAATGAATGAGATGTTGTCTCTGGCCGGCGGACACGTACCCTGCCTCATGTTTGAACAGGCATTCCTGGAGCAGATGCCCGAGGACATACGCCTGCTGCTGTCCGATACAGATTTCAGCGACTCCTGGAAGGTGGCAGCCTGGGTGGATTTGCTGTGGAACGCCAAGAAGGTGAGTGGGGCGTCCGTCGCACAGATCACCAGGCCACGGTCCCAGCAGCAAACCAGTCCAGGCCCGGCCGCAGAGCCCGCTAACCCCAGGGGCAGGTGTGGGGAGCCCACCTCCCCACACCTGGTGTTTCTACCACCAGCGGTGGGGCGCAGAAGCCCACTGTTGTCGCCCACCCTGCCAGTTCCCGGGAAACGCCAGGGCCAGCCGCTGCTGATGGCTACGGCGGCTGGCCATCGGGATAGCCTCCTGTATGTGTGGGACAAGAGGTCGGGATGCCGTTTTTTGGTCGACACCGGTGCCGAGATCAGCGTCTTACCTCTGACGAGTTACGACACCTGCAACAGAGCACCGGGTCCCCCCTGAGGGCTGTGAACAGCAGCATGGTAAGGATCTACGGCACCCGCACGGTGCAGCGACAGTTCGGCTCCAGCCGGTTCACGTGGGATTTCACACTGGCCACCGTAGCCCAACCGCATCTGGGCATGGATTTTTTGCGGTCTCACAGCCTACTGGTCGACCTGCCGAGGTAGAGGCTGGTCCGCGCCGAGACCTTTCAGACATTCTCCCTGGGTGCAGCCCAGTTGCCAGCCCCACACCTCGACTCCATCACGCTGTCCGACAACAACTTCACCAGAGTCCTGGCGGATTTCCCAACGGTTCTGGCACCGCAGTTAACGGCAGCCATGCCCCGACACGGCGTACAGCACCACATCCCAGCCCAGAGACCACCCCTCCACGCCCATGCTCTGCGGCTTCCCCCAGACAAGCTCCGACTGGCGAAGGAGGAGTTCAAGAGGATGCAGGAATTGGGGATCATCCACCGGTCTGACAGCCCGTGGGCCTCCCCCCTGCACATGGTGCCCAAAACGACAGGGGGCTGGAGACGGTGCGGCGACTACCGCAGGCTGAACGAGGTTACCACACCGGACCGCTACCCTGTGCCACACATTCAGGACTTTGCAGCAAACCTGCACGGCGCATGGATCTTCTCCAAAGTAGACTTCGTCCGAGGATACCATCAAATCCCGATGCATCCTGATGACATCCCCAAAACGGCTCTCATCACCCCGTTTGGCCTTTTCGAGTTCCTCCGTATGCCGTTCGGCCTGAAGAATGCCGCACAGACGTTTCAGCGGTTAATGGACATGGTGGGACGCGACCTGGACTTCGCATTCATCTATTTGGACGACATCCTCATAGCCAGCAGCAGTCGTCAGGAGCATCTGTCCCACCACCGTCAACTCTACACCCGACTGAGTGAATACAGTCTAACAAACAACCTGGCCAAATGCCAGTTTGGGCTCGACACCATTGACTTCCTGGGCTACAGGATTACTAAAGACGGGGCAACCGCTCTGCCCGCTAAGGTAGATGCGGTCTGCCATTTCCCCCGACCCACCACAATCAAAGGCCTTCAGGAGTTCGTAGGTATGGTCAATTTCTACCACCGCTTCCTCTCTTCAGCTGCCCGAATCATGCGCCCCCTATTCGCCCTGCTGTCGGGTCCGGACAAAGACATTGCCTGGGACGAGGAGTCCGCCGCCACTTTCATTCAAACGAATGAAGCCTTGACAAACGCCGTGATGCTAGTGCACCCCTGAATGGACATCCCTACCGCCCTCACAGTGGACGCATCTAACATGGCAGTCGGTGGGGTGCTGGAACAACTCATCGCGGGTCGCTGGCAACCCCTGGTGTTTTTCAGAAACACCTGCGGCCACCCGAGCTCAAATACAGTGCTTTCGACTGGGAACTGTTGGCGCTATACCTGGCAATCTGGCATTTCAGGTACTTCTTGGAAGGTAGGCCCTTCACCGCGTTCACAGACCACAAGTCGCTTACCTTTACGTTCACGAAGGTGTCTGATCCCTGGTCGTCCCGCCAGCAGCGCCATCTGTCCTACATCTCTGAATACACGACGGATGTCCGGCACGTCTCAGGTAAGGACAATGTCGTGGCGGATGCGCTCTCTCGCCCTAACATTCATGCCCTTTCCCAATGGGTAGACTTTGAGGTGCTGGCAGAGGCGCAGCAGGCGGATGAGGAGATTCCGAGTTACAGAACTGCAGTCTCTGGCTTGCAGCTCCAGGACCTCCCCGTAGGCCCAGGTGAGAGGACCCTACTCTGTGATGTCGCCACCGGCCAACCCCGTCCCGTTGTCCCGGCAAACTGGCAGCACCGTGTTTTCGACTCCATTCATAACTTAGTGCACCCCTCCATCAGGACAACTGTCTGGCTGGTAGCCAACCGGTTCGTTTGGCACGGACTCCGCAAACAGGTCAGTGAATGGGCCAGAACGTGCGTGCACTGCCAGACGACCAAGGTGCAGCGGCACACCAAAGCTCTGCCGCAGCAGTTCCACCCCACCCACCGGCGTTTCGACCACATTCATGTGGATATCGTGGGCCCCCTGCCAGTGTCGCGCGGAGCGCAGCACCTCCTGACTATCGTGGACCGGTTCACAAGATGGCCAGAGGCGATCCCGCTCACCGACACCACCTCCGAATCTTGCGCCCGGGCACTGATCACCACCTGGGTGTCCCGCTTTGGTGTACCAGCCCACATTACCTCCGACAGTGGCGTCCAGTTCACCTCCAGCCTGTGGTCAGCTATGGCCAGCCTTTTGGGGACTCAGCTGCACCACACTACTGCCTACCACCCACAGTCGAACGGACTAGTGGAGCGTTTCCACCGTCACCTGAAGTCGGCTTTCATGGCCCGCCTGCGAGGAGCCAACTGGGTGGACGAGCTTCCCTGGGTCCTTCTTGGCATCCGCACGGCGCCCAAAGATGATCTGCATGCCTCGTCGGCCGAGTTGGTGTACGGCGTACCCCTGGTCGTCCCCGGGGAGTTCATACCAGCCCCAAGGGGGCAAGAGGAAGAACCTGCAGCAGTCCTGGGCAGACTACACGAAAGGCTCGGTGACCTGGCCCCCATACCCACTTCGCAGCATGGGCAGAACCCGACCTGCGTACCCAAAGACCTGCAGAACTGTAAGCTTGTGTTTGTACGACGGGGCGGGCATCGGCCACCGCTGCAATGGCCCTACGAGGGGCCGTTCACAGTGCTCAGGAACAATGGGTCCACGTTCGTGCTGGACATTGGGGGGAGAGAGGAGGTTTTCACAGTGGACCGACTCAAACCGGCGCATGTGGACTTGGCGCAACTGGTCGATTTTCCGGCACCACGGCGCAGAGGCCAACCTCCCAAACAGGGTCCGGCCCAGACTGTGGACATTGGGGGGTATCTCGTCGGTTCTGGGGGGTGGTTATGTGGCGACCCACTTCCTAGCACACTCGAACTGGTTCACAAATAGCCAGCGTGCAGGCACAAAGGCCAGGTCCGCAATAAAGGGAAAAAGGCTGCCGGGGTTTGTGAGTACGTGTCCCTTAGAGCATCCACGCCCGGGCAGGGCGGGATGAGGGAGGCTTTAAAGCAAAGCTGTGAAGTTCGAATAAAATCATCTTTAATTGCAGTTTACCGACTCCTGTCATTATTCCTGTCATTATTTTAGCGCTGCATGTAGCACACCACTACAGTATAATGTCAAAATCATCTCATATTTTGGAGCCAAAAACAAAGTATTCCAAATATTTTCCCAGTAAACACTCAAACACAAGTTCTCCCTCCCTTCTTTACACCTGTCTTATCTTCGATGATGACAGTACTTTCCAATATTGTTCCTGCCGAAGCTGGTTGTCTTTCATAATTACTATCCTTAATTACACTAACAAAATGATCACTTTTTGAACATTTTAACTAATCACAGTATCTTAGCTGTTGGAAATAATTCTAATTAAGACTCAAGTTAGCACATGGGAATTCAGACAAAATGAAACCTCTCAAATATTATGAGTGATCAGAAACTCTGGACAAAAAAAAAATAAAATATTGAAAAAAAATTGAGTTATCAGTGTGCAACTGAGATTTGTAAAATAAAGGTGATATGAAATAGATTCTTCTAGCCTGTCACTTCTCAGCTCAGTGTTTAATGTGATGAATCTGGGTTCACATTCTGATCGTCTGTCAGGAAGAAGATTCAAAAGCCTGAAAGAACATATCACAAGGCTCAAGGACAGCTTCTGCCCCACTACTGTAAGTTTCCCTAGTGTGACAAGGTAACTTGTGGTTTTACAATTTACCTCCTGTGGCGAACTACATATACCTGTCTGGACACGCCCCCTGCTGACTTCTCCTGTGGCTCCTTGAGGCCTGAGCCCAGCCTCTCGGTCTCCAGGATGTAGTATGGAGGTCACTCACTGCTTGTCCCTTCTTCCAGTCAATAAAAGCCGATATCTCGCCTTACGTCTCAGAGTGAGTTATTGATGGTGCATCACCTCTTTCTGACCTTGCACCGTATTGTTTATCTGCTCTGCACTTTCTCAGAAGCTGTTACTGTTTATTCTGTACTGTTTTACCTTGTTCTACCACAATGTAGGTGTAATGATTTGATCTATATGAACTTGATGAAAGACAATTCCCACATCAAAGCAGTAACGGTTATTAGGTGAATTGGTCATTGTAAATTGGCCCGTGATTAGGCTAGGATTAAATAGGCCGGTTGATGGGCGGTGTGAATCATTGGCCAGAAGGGTCTGTTCTGTGCTGTATCTCTAAATGAATAAGTAAGTAATTCACTCACAAACAGGAGAAAATCTGCAGATACTGTAAATCCGAGCAACATTGACTACTCTTTTCCTAGATGCTGCCTAGCCTACCGAGTTCCTCCAGTGTTTTGTGTATGTTGCCCTGATTCAGTCATTTCTTACCTCTCATCTTCCATAGCTCCTGTGATTTTCCCCTTAACTAAAGGAGCGCATTACTTATCCCTTCACCTACTCCCTCATCCAGGGACCCATTTCAGGTGTTCACGTTCACCTAGCCAACCTGGTTTACTGTATTCAGTGCTCATGATGCTGACTTTTCTAGCAACACACACAAAATGCTGGAGGAACTCAGCAGGCCAGGCAACATCTATGGAAAAATGTACAGTCGACGTTTCAGCCGAAACCCTTCAGCAGGACTGCAGTAAAAAGCTGAGGAGTAGATTTGAAAATTTGGGGGAGGGGAGAGAGAAGTGCCAGGTAATGGGTGAAACTTGGAGGGGGAGGGATGAAGCAAAGAGCTGGGAAGTTGATTGGTGAATGAGAAAGAAGGTCATGGATGAAAGAAGAAAGTAGGAGCGCCAAAGGGAGCCAATGGGCGGGCAAGGAGAAAACATAAGAGAGGGACAAGGGGATGGGAAATGGTAAAGGGTGGGGGTTGGAGGCATTACTAGAAGTGGTTAACCAATAGAAGGCAGAGAGTTGGTATAAATGGGTGTTTCTCCGGTTGGCAGTCAGTGGTGAGTGGGGTGCCGCAGGGGTCGGTGCTGGGCCCGCAGCTGTTTACCATACACATTGATGTTTTGGAAGAGGGGACTGACAAAATTTGCTGATGACACTAAACTGAGTGGAAAAGCAAATTGTACAGAGGATGTGGAGAGTCTGCAGAGGGATATAGATAGGTTGAGTGAGTGGGCCAAGGTCTGGTAGATGGAATGCAACATTGGTAAATGCGAGATCATCCACTTTGGAAGGAATAATAGAACAGCAGATTATTATTATTTAAATGGTGAAAGTTGCAACATGCTGTTGTGCAGAGGGACTTGGGAGTGCTTGTTCATGAATCACAAAAAGTTTCTTGCAGGTACAACAGGTTATTAAAAAGGCAAACGGAATGTCGGCCTTCATTGCTAGAGGGATTGAATTCAAGACCAGGGAGGTCAAGCTGCAACTATACAGGGTACTGGTGAGGCCGCACCTGGAGAACTGTGTGCAGTTCTGGTCTCCATACTTGAGGAAGTATATACTGGCTTTGGAGGCAGTGCAGAGGAGGTTCACCAGGTTGATTCCAGAGATGAAGGGATTAATCTATGAGGAGAGATTGAGTTGCATGGGACTGTACTCCTTGGAATTCAGAAGAATGAGAGGGGATCTTATGGAAACAAAATTTTGAAAGGGATAGATAAGATAGAAGTAGGAAAGTTGTTTCCATTGGTAGGTGAGACTAGAACTAGGATACATTGCCTCAAGATTCAGGGGAGAAGATTTAGGACGGAGATGAGGTGAAACTATTTTTCCCAGAGAGTGGTGAATCTGTGGAATTCTCGGCCTGGGGAAGCAGTTGAGGCTTCTTCACTAAATATATTTAAGATACAGTTAGATAGGTTTTTACATAGTAGGGGAATTAGGGTTATGGGGAAAAGGCAGCAGATGGAGCTGAGTTTACAGACAGATCAGCCATGATCTTATTGAATGCGGGGCAGGCTCGATGGGCCGGATGGCCTACTCCTGTTCCTATTTCTTATGTTCTTATATTCTTACATTTGAGAAATCGATGTTCATGCCATCAGGTTGGAGGGTACCCAGACGTAATATAGAGTGTAGTTCCTCCAACCTAAGTGCGGCTTTAACCTGACCGTGGAGGAGGCCATGGATGGACATATTGGAATGGGAAGTGGGATTAAAAGGGTTGCCACTGAGAGATCCTGCTTGTTCTGCCGGGTGGAGCATCGATGCTTGGTGAAGTGGTCTCTCAATCTACGTCAGGTCTCACCAATATACAAGAGGTCACACGAGGAGCACCGAACACAGAATATGACCCCAACACAGTCTCCACTGAGGTGTCGTCTCACCTGGTAGGGTGTTTTTCGGCCCTGAATGGTACTGAGGAAGGAGGTGTAGAGTCAGGTGAAGCACTTGTTCAGCTTAATAGTGCCAGGATAAGTGCCTGGAGGGAGATCGGTGGGTAAGAACAAATGGGCAAGGAAATCTTGTAGGGATTGATTCCTGCGGAAAGCAGAAAATGGGTGGGAAGGAAAGATGTGCTTGGTGGTGGGATTTAGTTGGAGGTGGCGGAAGTGTCAGATAATTATTTGCTGGATGAGGAGGCTGGTGGGGTGGTAGGTGAGGACAAGAGGAACCCTATCCCTGGTAGCATGTGGGAGGATGGGGTAAGAGCAGATGTGCTTGAAATGGAGGAGATGTGTTTGTGGGCAGCATTGATGCTGGAGGAAGGGAAGCCCCTTTCTTTAAAAAAGGAGGACATCTCCTTCATTCTAAAATGAAAAACCTCATCTTGAGAGCAGATGTGGTGGAGATGGAGGAATTGAGAGAAGCCGAGTGGGACGAGGTACATTCCAGGTAGCTTTGAGATTCTGTTGGTTTGTAACGGACATTGGTGGATAAGCTGTCTCCGAGATACAGACAGTGAATTTGGGAAAGGGAAGGGAAGTGTCAGAAACGGGTGAATTTGATGGCTGGGTGGAAGTTGAAGGCAAAGTGCTTTTTCTTTTTTGGTGCGAATTCGGTTTCCCCTTCCTACTATTACACCAACCTTTCCTTGGTCTTCTCCACTGTCAGTGAGGACAAACGTAAATATGGAGAGCAGTTCTTATATTCTATTTGTGTACCTACTATCCTAAAAATATAGGCATAGAAATATTGCAAACTCCACAAATGCACTTCCTTCCTGTTATTTTTTTCATTTCCATCAGTCCAACCAATATCTCTCCCTCTTTAATTACCTTTTTATCTCTTCCCCATGATCTACTCGTTACCAATATACCCTCTAGTTTGTAATGACCAGTCTGCACAAAAATCTTATGCTGTGCAATTTTTTGCCCAGTGCCAACAACATGTGTACATCTGAATTTTTCAGTGGAAGCAAACCTGAAGCTATTCTAAGGATAATAAATTACCAGGTCGAGTTTGTTTTTCATTGTTTAAAAGAAATAAACTAATTGTCATTAAGAATTTTGATTTCCTCCGGGTTTGATTGTTTTACTCTTGTTCATCTTCACTCTCACAAAACATATGCAGCAGGCCTGGTGTAGGTAATGAAGGATTTTCTCGCTGGAGCATTTGCACACAATCCATATATGATAAACTTCTAAATGATGCTTTAAAAAGCCAGATTTCAAAATATCACTCCACCTCTTCCCACTTGCAAATTCTCCAGGAACTTTTGCATCGCAACCATACACACAGGCAACACAAGTTCAGGTATTGTGATAGATATTTCTTGTCGCTGCATGTTCCTGACTTCATAAACTGGCCGTGTAGCAGTGTCTACTGTTTCATTGAGCCATTCCACTTTAAATGAACTGGCAGTTCTTTTGCACTTCACGTCCTTTGCTTCTTTGGAATTCAACATAGTGAATCAATAACTTCTTCAATAAAAACCCATGGGTAAGAGCCCATGGAATTACAAGGAAGTTACTTGCATGGGTAGAGCATTGGCTGCTTGGCAGAAAACAGTAAATGGGAATAAAGGGATCCTATTCTGGCGGGCTACTGGTTACCAGCAGAGTTCCACAGGAGTCAGCTTTGGATCCGCTGCTGACTGCTGATTCAGACTAAGGGATTAAAGGATAAGTGGCTAAATTTGCTGATGATACAAAGATAGATGGAGGAGCAGGTAGTGTTGAGGAAACAGAGAGCCTCCAGGGAAACTTAGATAGTTTGGGGGAATGGGCAAAGAAGTGGCAAATGAAATACAATGCTGGAAAGTGTATGGTCATGCACTTTGGTGGAAGAAATAAATGGGCAGACTATTATTTAGAAGGGAGAGAGTTCAAAGTGCATTGATGCACAGGGTCTTGGGAGTCCTTGTGCAGAATACCAGGTGGAGTCAGTGGTGAAAAAGGCAAATGCTATGTTGGCCTTCGTTTCTAGGGGTATGGAACATAAGGGCAGGGGTGTGATGTTGAGGCTCCATAAAGCACTCATGAGACCACACTTGGAGTATTGAGTGCTGTTTTGTGATCCTTATTTTAAAAAGGATATACTGAAATTGGAGAGGGTTCAGAGAAGATTCACAAGAATGATTCCAGGAATGAAAGGGTTACCATATGAAGAATGTCTGGCAACTATTGGGCTGTATTCCTAGGAGTTCAGGAGAATGAGGGGGGATATCATAGAAACATTCTGAATGTTAGAAGATCTGAACAGATTAGATATGACAAAGTTATTTCCCATGGTAGGGAAGTCTAGGACAAGAGGGCGCAACTACAGGATTGAAGGATGTCCATTTAGAACAGAGATACAGAGAAATTACTTTAGTCAGAGGGTGGTAAATCTGTGAAATTTGTTGCCTCAAGAGGCTATGGAAGCCAAGTCATTGGGTGCATTTCAGGCAGAGATAAATAGGTTCTTGATTAGCCAGGGCATCAAAGGATATGTGGTGAAGGCAGGGGAGTGGGGATGACTGGAAGAATTGGATCAGCCCATGATTGAATGGCAGAGCTGACTCGATGGGCCAAATGGCCTAATTCTGCTCCAATATCTTATTGTCTTATGGTCTAAAAACAGTATAAATATGCCGGTTCTTAAATCTGCGGACAAATCATGGCAAACTCCATGTTGTCAGCACTGTCCGCAGCAGAAACCGGAAAAGGAAATGTGTTGTGAACGATCATGAAATATACTCAACATGCCAACAAGGTAGGGGGTGACAACCTTTTGTGTGAAGTTTAAATTCCTTTGTACGTTAGTAGCAAAAAATGTGCGTACTCAGATGCACACCTTAGAGGGAATATTGCTCAACGTTAAGACTTGTTACATTGACACACCTATATTTTGTGCACAAAACTGCGGCTAACTGAATTTTTTTTTCTTGTTTTTTCGCACCATTCTCTGTAAACTCTAGAGACTGTTGTGTACCATCCCATCTGGCAACAACAATCATTCCCTAGTCAGTGTCACTTAGATGACATTTCACCCCCTTTGTGACGTTTGATCTGAACCTCTCAACCATGTCTGTATGCTTTTATTTATTGAGTTGCTACCACATCATTAGCTGATTAAATATTTGCATTAACAAGCAGGTGTACCTAATAAGATGGCTACTGAATATATGTTCAGATTTCTTTAAATAACAAGATCATTGAGAAGGGGACAGAAACTACTTTCCAGGCTGCTTTTCACTATGAAGTATTTTATAACTGTCTTTTTTCACAAGTTGAGGTAAGATATTTTCCTAGGGTGTGGGTTTTCTCTCCTTTGCTGTTGATTAACTCTTAATAAATTTCTTTTTATGATTGCCTTGGAGGACCTGAAATATCAGTTTAAAAATGAATATGTATATCAATACCATGGTTTAAAAGAAAATACAGTTCTATCTTCAAAATCTAGCTTTCATGTTTGATGACTGGTCAAAGCTTCACCTTATAGTCAAGGGTAAAGCTTGAGAGGCTTTTAAATACATTTTTTAAATTTTGCAAATAAACAGAGGCTGATTTGAACTTATCTTACTGATAGAGTTTGCTGCTTAGCTCATGAAAACCACTTGGAGTTTGATATTTAAACTCAGTACTTTTTTTGTCAAACATTGCTTCAGCATATTTGTTTTACAGATTTCATTTTTTCAAAAAAAAAGTCACTATACTGGTACTTGCTTTTTTTTATTAATTTTGTTTTATGTTATTATTTAAACAGATTCAAATAGTTAAGGATGACTATGAGCTTCCCTTTAGCTATTCATTTAATTTTACTTCACACCCCCACTCTCTGGCCAGTTTTAATGAAAATTTATCTATTTGTAATAGTAACTCTCCACAGATCCTGACTGACCTGTAACAGCATTCTCTTTTCTTTCATATATCCACAAACTTCTGTGTTCTGCATTTCATAGTTCCAATATTTATTTTTCTCTCTCTCTTTCTTTCTCTTTCACATTCTTCTATTGTATCTTCTTCAGACAGACCATCTGTGTTAATGAAGACTTCTCCCTGCTCCTTCACCAACACCACCATGTATCATCTTTTCTTGGTCTCCATGGGTCTTCCCTTCTTTCTCTCCACACCCACCCCCTTGCTTCTCTGCAGCAGTAAGAACACTTGATTTCTATACTTTCCAAATTCTGATGAAAGCTCATCGATTTAAATTCTTAACTGTTTTTCTCTTCACACATGCTGCCTTACCTGCCAAATATTTCTCAAGGTCTTTTGTTTGCATTTCACATTTCCAGAGTTTACATATCTTCAGCTTTTCAATTATTTACACTTGTTGATTGGACTTCTGCCAATAAAGGGCAGCAACACCTATCCTGTTGGTTGGCTGTGATTTCATAACAATGCACCATGTAATAAATTATGAATTGTAGTATGCCATTCAACTCCTTCAGCCTACCCCACCATTCAAAATGGCCAAGCCTCATCTCCTCTTGTACTTCATAGCTCTGAACTTCCTTCCAATTACAAAAGATCCAGCATCATAAGAATAACTAATAATAAAGTTTTAAGAAAATAGTTTTGCCCGCAGTAGAGATTGGTCAACAATTGATATATCTATATCTTGATAGGTGATATATCTATCCTGAATATAAGAAGGTCTCATGATGTCTGGTTGTGAGGGATGGTTTTCACAGGGGCTCTAGAAAAACAGTGATGTTAATGTGCTCATAACTGCCTCAGTAAACAATCCTGATTACACAGGAAAGAGATCAAAGAAGGATTCTTTAACACCTGATGCTAAAAAAAATACATTATGTAACTGAGATTCTATACTAAGGAACCTTGGCATCAGAGCATCAGTCTTCATATTCCTGAATACTCTGGGCATGTCCCTTTATCCATAAGTTAATTTAAACTAATCACCATTCAAATCCATTACCAATGTAGTTTTCAGTGGGAATTCTGAGGATAGATTTTGTGTTCTGTTTGATAGCAAGGATTAGGGTCCCAGTGAAGGTATATTCCTTTTCCCTTTGCTGCAAACCATCATGTCACTTCCAATCCACATTGGATTGCAACTCAAAGTTTTGGAGTTGCTGGACCAAAGCAATTTAATTCACCATGAAGCTTAAGTTGATAGGAAGGCAGACAATTTAGAGTTCCAAGTTCATTACTTGCAATTGGGTTCCAAAGTAAATTGGTGATTAATTGGGTACTGGAAAGTGTAAAGTTAGAAAACACTGGCCAAAGACTGTGCAAAGTGGTGTATGAATCAATTATCTAAAGGCAGCATTTACTTCCACTGACTGGTCATCATTACCTTTGATCATCTTCTAAGGACATCTTCAAAAGAACATTTTGTATTAGTTTCATCACTAGTCCTTCCAATGTCACCTTGATCTTAAAAAAGTGGGACAAAGAACAACATACTGAATGAGTCATCTGCCATCTGGTAGTAATATTCTATTAATGCTACATGTCCCATCCATTTTGGAATGAAATGGACTCTTCTAAACTCTTTTCTCCCAAATCCTCAATTTCTCTTCTGAAGTAAGGAAGGCAATTTTACAGATAAGACAATCAGTTATATCTGATGTGCAGTTTCAAAATAAAATATATGATAAAAAGTAAACTGTTAAATAGTTAGGGATCTTATAAACTCTGTTTTTAAAACTCATTAAGACTTATCAGTTTGAAATTATTTCCTGTAGCAATCAAATTATCTGGCTTTAACAGTCTGATTCAGAATGCTTTATCTCAATTTCTCAATCATTTGACCTCAATTAGTTAGACTTCTGTTTATGTTGATGCATCCACAATACTCCAGTGCACTGTCCAAAGTGGGGAGTAATGACAGATTGAAAATGAAGAAGTTCACAAATTATTCTATTATCTGAGTCAATAATGGTTGCTCTTTATGGGCTCAATTTGCAAGCTTTTTAGGAATCAAAATGGATTCTTTGGTGGGGGGGGGGGGGGAAGAGAAGTCAATAGATTCTATTAAGTAGCCTTTCATTTGGTTAAGACAATATGTTCATTACTTGTGCTACTGATTAACTACAAGTGTTGCATTTCTTTCCATTCCATGGAAAATTAGTAGAAAGCAATTCTGTGTTACAAATTTTTTTGAAAATTATGAACTCTTTGATTATATACATGGAGAAAGTACTGCACATGACAAACTGTGGAATTGGATTAGGAACTGTTTATTTTTATTCACAACATTTTTTTCCTCTTACCATAAGGCACAGACAAGACTAATAAAGTTTAACATGGCACAATTAAAAATTACATAAAGAGTGAGTAAACAGATGGCACAGATTGAAATAATATTGTGCACATAATGTAACCCATCAGAAATATGGGAGCTTTTAATTGCTCTATTAGTTTCTTTTCTATTAAGGATAACATTTGAGAATCTCCTTCATTTAAATTAATAGAATTTGGAGCAGTGTACTATTCAGCCTGGTCTTAATCAGACTTTGATCTAAAGCTAAGAATTCCCTGAAGGGAAAATGCTCATTTTGAGTAGAACCCAGATCAGAGTATCTGGATTCTTGCTAGAATTGTTATAAGCAATGGTTCAGGTTAATTGGCATTAGATTTACCATGACAAACGATGACCATTACCAGCTAATTAACAACAGATTTGCAAATTTACAATTAGTTTATGTGATTAAACTTGCACAGCTAAGAGGAAGAAATCTGAACTTGCAGCCATTATTGTGGCGGTCTGCTACCATAATTTCTGCTCAGTATACAAGGCTTGGTGGCAAAGGACCATAGTATAGGGTTCTTCTTCTACTGGAGAGGGAGAGGAGGCTCCTCAATTATTGTAATAGGATACCACCCCAGGGTGAGCGGCAGCAGAGCTATTGATTGATATGTAGGAATGTAATGGAAAAATACAGAAAGCTTTGACTTTGAATGTGATGAGTTAAAAGGTATTGCACAGTTTATTCTTGTAAATCAACACACACAAAATGCTGGGGAAGGGTCTGGGCTGAAGCGTTGACTGCTTATTCATTGTGTGTGTGTGTGTGTGTGTGTGTGTGTGTGTGTCCGTGTCCAGCATCTGCAGACTGACTTGCATTTATTATTCTTATTTTATTATGAATAAAATTTAATTTGTTTTGATAAGAAATAAAAGCCCGCGCCCATGAGCTGGATCGACTTTCTCATTAGCTAACATTATTTTTACATGTGAGACACTCTTAATATATACTGGCTTTTACATGCACGTAAAGTTGTAGCAGTACAGAGCGGAGAGGGAGATGCAACAAAAATCACTGCAGATGCTTACAGCAAATGTTTACAGCTGTCAAAGCCCTAAACTCCTGAATCCTTTCTGCTTCCCATCAAACCTACTTCTATATCTAAGTTTGGTATTTATGTTCTTTTCAAGTGCACTGGAATGACTTGCTAGTTGAATGCTCTATGAATTAAAATTTGTTGCTCCTTGTTGTAAAACTATTTGCTAGGAGCCAGTGAACTGTTGGAAGCTTTTTAAAATGAAGCAACTATTTTCTGAGGTTATTCTGTTCTCAGGATTGGCAGCTTGATGAATCAAATCCCACAAATGCAGCCAATTGGCGAAAGCTGGAACAGATTTTAAGAACCTCAATCTGACAATTTCAGTCTAGTTCAATGAGCCTGATAACAGGGTAACACCAAAAAAAACAGGAAACCAGTAACATGACAGCTTTTGACAAGAGCCAGATACTTAAATCCCAGATTCCCACCATCGAATATGGACCAGCATTTCAGAGTGAGAAATGCAGGTTGCCAGCATGCATGGGGATATGGTGGGAAGCTGCTTTGTGAAACCGAGCAAAATTGTTTATTTATTTAGTTGTTTTTAATTTATTTAGAGTTTTTTAAACAAAGTATACTTTATTCACGATAAAAATATTTTCAATAAACCATTCAATAGCTCTGTATACTTTACAGACATTACCATTACATTCTATATAGTTCGCCGATGTCGGCCTCTCACGTGGCACTCTGTTGGTTCATATAGTACAAACACTTCGGGGTGGTAAACTCCCTGCCACTCAACCCTTCCCACTCCCATGGGAGAAGAACCCTAAACCGTGGTCCTTCCCCACCGGGCCCTGGCGGTGGCTGCACCGAGTTTCAGTGCGTCCCTCAGCACGTACTCCTGCAGCCGAGAATGTGCCGGTCGGCAGCATTCCCCCAAAGACATCCCCATGTGCTGGTAGACCATCAAGTTTCGGGCCGACCAAAGAGTGCCTTTCACAGAACTGATGATCTGCCAGCAGCACTGGATGCTTGTCTCCGTGTGCGTCCCTGGAAACAGTCCTCTGTTACACAGCTGCCGGGGATGAAGCGTGACACCAGCCCCTTCATCCTCCTCCACACCTTCTCCACAAATCCACAGTGTGAAAAGAGGTGGGTTACTGATTCTGCCCTGCTACTGTCCTCCCATGGGCAGCTTGGTGTGGAGACGATGTTCCAAGTATACAGGGGGGATCTGGCTGAGAGGGCCCCTCTCACCACCAGCCAGGCGAGGTCTTGGTGCCTGTTGGTGGGGTCTGGCGATGAGGCACTTTGCCAGATGAACTGGACAGAGATACAGCATCAAATAAGCCCTTCTGACCCTTCATGCTGCGTGGCCCAGCAACCCTTAATTTAACCTTAGCATAATCATGGGACCAGTTAACCTCCCAGCCAGTACAGATTTGGACTGTGGGAGCAAAATAAATAGAGCACTCAGAGAAAACCCACACATTCCACATGAAGGACGTACAGACTTCTTACAAATGATGTCAAAATTGAGCTTAAAAACTCCAACGCCCTGAGTTGGAATAGCATCACACTAACTGCCTCGATACCATAACAGCTGTTCTGCATTGACTATTGCACTGAATTTGAATTGGTTCATTTATAAAATAAGCCTTAAGGTAGAAACACTTAAAGAGATCAGTTTGGAATTTCTAATTTATGCTGGTAATTTGAGTCTGTTGTCTAACAGATTGTCTTTGACTCTACGCACAACAGTGACATGCAGTCAGTATTGGTGAAAGGTATTTGGCAGACTTGTCATTCCACTATATTTCTGTGAAATAATAATAAAAAAATAGTTCTCATGAATAGTACTGCATTTCATATTTATTGCAGCTTCAATTTACAGATGCAATTAGACAGATTTGGCAGATCTGCTTCAAGATGTGGCTGTGAAGGATCTATGCCAGCAGATTCAGTGCTAATGCTGTTTTCAGAAAACGCTAATGTCTTCAGGTAAAGATCCAATTAATTCAATGGAGAACAAGATGTTCAGCGGAATTATCATGCAGTAATTGTTTCTTAACAAAAATAAGAGAGCGTTGCACAGGTTAGGAGATCCGTTGCCCCCCACCCGCCACCACCCCTCCCCAACCCTGCCGGGAAGCGTCTCACTGCAACAATTTAAAAGCTTGGCAGAATTGCAGGGTGTAATATAGCCCCGTTTTCCTCCAACTCGGCCCTTACTAATGCCTGTAACATTGAACCCCACACTTAATAGGAACTCATTTGAAAGATGTACACAGGACTGGTTTAAGAACTTCAGTTCTAAACGGCACCAAATTTGTTGGTTGGATAGAAATCTCAGTCCAAGATACCTCCAAAACGATACCCTAAAGTCAGCAAAATTCCACTGAAGGATCTTCAAAGTAAATTTATTATCAAAGTACGGTATGTATAGTACATGTCACCACATACTACCCGGAGATTACATTTTCTTGCAGGCATTCACAGTAGAACAAAAACTTGCGAACGAATCAGTGAAAAGCTACTCAGACTGAAGACTTTCAAACAACCGATGTGCCAAAGAAGGCAAATTGTGCAAAAACAAAAATAATATTATTAAATTACTTAATTAAACTGAGGACATGAGTTGTAGAGTCCTTGAAAGTGAGCCCATGGGTTGCGGAATCAATTCAGCAAAGTCAGACTACTCTAATGCCTGCCCACTCAGAGGTTTGTTGGGGATTGCAGGAGATCATGAAGGTGCCTTCAAGTTCTGTCAGTCAAAGTGGGCATAAAAGGCATTAAGCTCATCTGGGAGCAAAATGCCCTTGTCACATATGTCATTTGGTTTTGCTTTGTAAGAGGATGTATCATTCATGCCCTGCTACAGCTGCCGAGCATCCTTCTGTATTCAAGTTTGGTCCAGAGTGGATACTTCAACATGTGAGATGGCTTTTCAGAGGTCATACCTGGACCTCTTGTTCTTTCCAGTCCTGAACATTGCTGAGGTAGCCATCAAGTCTGTGAATCTTTTGGTCAATCCAGGGATTTTGGTTGGGGAAGATTCTGAAAGATTTTGTGGGGACACACTCAACCATGAGAGTCTTTATAAAGTCTGTGACCACTGTGACATATTCATTCAGGTTCTCTGAATCCTTGAACGTGGCCCAGTCCACTGACTCTAAGCAATCCCATATCTGCTCCTCTACATTCTGTGACTACCTCTTCGGTGTCCTAACCTCTGGTACCATGCTCTTTGTCCTCTGCCTGTAGGAGGGGAACATCCAGATGATTAGATTTACCAAAATATGTTCTAGGGGTTGAACCATAGGCAATATTCTTGATGGAAGTGTAGCAGTGGTTGATTGTGTTTGGTTCCCTGATGCTGCAGGTGATGTGGTGATAGTAACTGGGCAGTGATTTCTTCAAGCACGCCTAAATGAAGTCCCCAGTAAGGATGTGAAAATGTCAGGGCAGGCTGTTTCCTGTTTGTTCACCATGGCACTCAATACCTCGAGTGCTTGCTTGGCATTTACCTCTGGTGGTATGTAAACTGCAGTCAGGCTCACAGCAGTAAACTCTCTTGGTAAGTAAAAAAGTCAGCACTTTGATCAGTAAATGGTTCAGGGAGAATAAGAGTGCAATAAGCTTGGTGAGTTTAGCATGAAGCTCAACCCATCACTTCTTGCCTTCACTGATTCTGCATTGCTGTCAATCCAATGAATGAATTGGGAATGAACTCAGGGTGCATTGTTGTGTCCAGAATGTCCGAGTGAGCCATGTCTCAGTGAAATAGAAAATGCAGCAATTCCTCATTTTCCCTTAATAATACCATCTTACCCCTAGATCTTATGACTACATTAGCCAACAATAGAAAGAGATAGTCGCATTCTCTGTCACCTTAATCTGGCTTGACATTTGCCAAAGTGCCTTCTCTTCTGGCAATAGCCGACCTTCATTCACTTCACCATGCTGTCCTGCATTCCGGAGAGTAAAGTATCGTGAATCCTTCAGGAGATTGTAAAATCACCTGAAACAAAAACTGCTTATTCTCCCCCGCAGATGCTGCCTGACCTTCTGAGTTCCTTCAGCACTTTGAGTGTGTGTTGCTCACAATTTCAAGCATCTGCAGAATCTCTTATGGTTATTTTTAACAATGGGGCGAAAAAACAAAGAGTGTACTATTGCTATCTTCTGGAGACAGTTTCTCCAGTCAGTTTTGGATTACAGGGTTTATGCACTCTTCAAATACATAACTTAGTTACAAGAAACATTTACAAGTAGCTGTTGACCTTTGCACACATTGTCAATGAGTTGCTTGGTTCAGCAAGTCCACCGTGCCATCCTTGTTTCACCTTTCCCGTTCTCTATAATCAGGTCAGAGTCACAAGCACATGTGATCATCAGATTTACACAGACAGCCATTACTCAGAAAAAAAGTATTTATGAGCACGTAGAAGAACAAAATAGTGACCTTTATTATTAACTGCTTTAAATTATCTGACCAGTCTGACCCTGGAGATTGCTGTCAATCAAGTTTTGTAACACTGTACACAAGTGCAATATCCACCCAGTAATATGGAAAACATAGACACTGTTTTTTCAGGAAACTTGGCAGATATACGTCAATTCCTTGTCTTTCTGCTTCACAATCACGAGGTGGCAGCAGGACTGCTGTACTGCTGTGGATAGATAACTTAGGCTGACATGGGAGAGACTGCAGATTCTAGAAATCTGGAACAATGCACAAAATTCTGGAGAAACTCGGCAGGTCAGGCAGCATCTATGGAGGGCAATGAACAGTCGACATTTCAGTCTTAGACCTCCATCAGGACTGATAAAGGGTTTTGGCCCAAAACATTGAACTTTCACCCCAGTCTTTGACCCGTCTTCACTTTACATGGAGATTGCTCTCTATATGACTCCCTTGTCCACTCATCCCTCCCCACTGATCTCTCTCTTGGCATTTATCCTTACAAATGGAACAAGTGCTACACATACCCCTGCACCCCCTCCCTCACCACAATTCAGGGCTCCAAAAAGTCCTTCCATGGGCGCAACACTTCACCTGCAAGTCTGTTGAGGTCATCTATTTTTTTAAGTTCTCCTAGCATGGCCTCCTGTGCATCAACGAGACCAGACAAACTGGAGGTCTGCTTTGTCAAGCACCACTGCTGTGTCTGCCACAAGAGGCAAGATCTCCCAATGGCTGCCCATTTCAATTTGACTTCCCATTCTCTTTCTGACATCTCTACCTATGGACTCCTTAACTGCCATGCTGAGACCATACCTAATTTGGAGGAGAAACATCACATATTCCTTCTGGGTACCCTCCAAACTGATGGCATTGACATCAGTTTCTCTGAGTTCTGGTAATCTCCCCTCCCCCCCACCTCACTCCTTCTCTCTTTTACCATTCCCAGTTCTGGTTATCCTCTCATCATTTCCTTTCTCTTCACCTGCCCATCACCACCCTCTAGTTCCTCCTCCTTCCCTTTATTCCAAAGTCCACTATCCTCTCCCATTGGATTCCACTTAATCAGCCCTTTAACTTTTCGACCTATCTCCTGCTAGCTTTTTACTACATCCCACCTTTCCTCTCACCTATCACCTGCCAGCTTGTACTCCTTCCGCTCCTTTCCAACTTATTATTTTGTCTTCTGCCCCCTTCCATTCCAGTCCTGATGAAGGGTCTTGGCCTGATACATTAACATTTGTTCCCCTCCATAGAAACTGTCTGACTTGCTGAGTTCTTCCAGCACTTTGTGTGTTTGTTCAAGGGGGAGCCTTCATAATGTGTAGGCTCTTTGATATAGTGCTGAGAGAAGAAGCTCAGAGGTGGATGGATACCATGCGGATAGGATGTCCTTGTGTCGCTTTGCCATCTTGAAGCGTGGACTTAGCTCTCCCTCATGTCTACACAACTCTCATTCTTCATCCAGGTTTGGGAGATGCTTGGCAAGCTGATGGGACATTGTGTTGCATAAATTGTTTATGACGCAGCACTTGGAGTATTGCGTATGGGCTTGGCCACCCTGCTTAGGAAAGAAGTGGTTAAACTGGAAAGAGTGCAGAAAAGCTTTCCAAGGACAGTTCCAGGACCAGAGAGAATGAGTTATAGGATGAAGTTGGCTAGGGTAAGATCTTATTCCTTGAGATGTAGGAGGATGAGGAATAACATTACTGAAATGGTTAAAATTATAAGAGGCACAGGTAAGGTAGATGATAAGTCTTCTCTTCAAGGTAGCAGAGTCCAAAACTAGGGGCATAGATTTCGGGTCAAAGTGGAAATATTTAAGAAGGACTTTGAGAAATTTCTTCATGTAGTGGGTGTGAGTACATTGAATGAGCTGCCAGAAGTGGGTGAGGCAGGTACAATAATACCATTTAAAATACATTTGGGTAGGTACATTTAGGGGAGGGACATAGAAGGATATAGGCTGAATGCAACAAACTGGGACTAGCTAGGTCAGCATGGACTCATGGGGCTGAAGGGCTTGTATCTGTGCTATATATCATTAAACTGCCAATATCTAAACTTTCCTATTGAAGTGCTAGAGGAGCAAATACTTTGAAACAATTTTTATCTAAAATGATACCTGCCAGGAAAAATTTCTTTTGAAGTGCTTGTATTTGAAAATCACCTGACTTGATCCTCTAGCAGTGATGAAGATGAAATGGTGCATTCCTTCAACTAAATTTCAAATTCAACACCAACCTCTTGTTTGTTCCCAAACAGCTGGGTGTCAGGAGAGGACATTAAATCAAGCACTAACTGCCAAAAGGCATTGAAGCTTCTTTAATGAGCACTTGCAGGATTTTCAAATAGTAATCAGCCTTTTAATGAGCTTCCAGGTGGCTGGATTTGGAACCAGCTCTTCCTCATGTCGGTAGCATCAATTAATCATGGGTGGAGTAGTGTTTCAATTCAAGGCTTCTTTTTGGTCCTTCTGAATGTTCTTTATTAGATAACCAAGTCACCTCCTACATGCTTAAACATAGTCTTAATGTAGAAGGCTTGTATCATCTACAACAATAAAATACTTAACATAGTCTTGTCTAATTACTTTTAAAATTTATCTATCTATGCATGAGTACATCCATAAATACAAATCAAATGATTACAGATACTGCAAATCTGAAAGGATCCAGAACACTTAGTAAGTTATGCAGTGGAGAGAACAACAGAATTAAAGTCTCAGTTCAAAGACCATTCATCAGAGCCTTTGATCTGCCAAAGGGTCTGCAGTTGCACTTATCAGCTTTCTTTCTCCACAGACGCTGCCTGACCTGCTGAGAGTTTCCAGAATGTTCTCTGTCTATATGCAAGAATATTACTGTCAAAATTTTAAAGTCGCTTCAGTATACACCAGGTAATACATGTGTTTCCAAATGGTCATGTGTTTTCTTATTTCTAGCCACGAGCTGATCCAATTTAATTGATAAAATAGTTGCAGCAATTGGGCAATTTGTCTACTTCTATTAAAAATAAATGCTCTAAATTTCAAAGCCTGAAACATACTGGAAACACTCAAAAGATCAGGTGCCATCAGTAGAGAAAGGAACCTAGTGGTAATTTCAGATCCAAACATATTTTGCTATTATTCTGCTTTGTCTGTGTAAACCAAAGTTACTTATCTTTTTTATTTGAACTTACCATTCATTTAAATCTGATAACATCTTATTTTATTGGGAAGTTGGTGGAAAGTTAAAGAAAAACTCATGCAAGTTTGGAAATTCCATATCCAAGATTTTCAAAAGGATGAAATGAAAGCAGACATTCTCTTTATAATATTGTGGAATTTAGCTAAGCTTTTATTAAATGTACCCTGACTTGATGCTGTTTGAATGTTTCAGATAAATTCCCAATACTATCAGTAGATTGAATAACATTTTCATGGATTTGTCCTATGTTTGCAATGTAAAGGAGGCTGAAATTCACCGTGAAGATACCCATGTTCATAAGCTTCTCAGAAAGTCATTAAGAGCATCCTGACTGGCTGCATTACTGCCTGGCATGGGAACTGCACAGGACTCACAGCCCCTTAAGCACAGGACTCTGCAGAGAGTGGTGTGGACATCCCAGCACATCTGTAGATGTGAAATTTCCACTACTCAGGACATTTACAAAGACGGGTGTGTAAAAAGGGCCTGAAGGATCATTGGGGACCCGCGTCACCCCAACCATAAGCTGTTCCAGCTGCCACCATCCGGGAAATGGTACCACATCATAAAAGCCAGGACCAACAGGCTCCAAGACAGGTTTGTCTATCAGGCCATCAGACTGGTTAATTAGTGCTGGCACAACTGTATTTCTATGTTATACTGACTGTCCTGTTGTACATACTATTTACTATAAATTGACAATTACACATTTAGACGGAGACGTAACGTAAAAGTTTTTACTCCTCATGATGTACTTGAAGGATGTAAGTAATAAAGTCAATTCAATTCAATTCAATCAAGGAATCGGAGAGAAATACTACACAGAAGTAAGACCTTTGCTCTACTTGGTTCATATCAACCATCATGCACCAATTTACACTAATTTTAAATTAATCCCATTTTTTTCTTCCCACATTCAAAAACCCAAATGTGCCATTTCATCCATGAACTTGAGCTCCCACTGCAATAAGATATGGCACTGAAATTGTGTGTAAGGACGCAATTAAAGTAACTGTGATCTTGAGTGTGGGAAATTTAGTCAGAGCAATCCAATAACTTATTCTTGTTTCATTATGTTTTTCTTGGTGATACTAATTTTTATTCATACTATCCACTTACTTGCAACGCCAGAAACATCAGTGCACCATCTCCAAATCTAACAGCATTTATCCATGACATTGAATAATTCTGATTCACAATATTTTTACTCTTGGACTGCAATGGACATACTGAGTATATACAATACTATACATCATAAAAGGTGCTCAGGATATTATATTTCTATTTTAGTTGTAATGTTGTTTTGAATATGTTTCATTCTGAGATGTAATGCCTTAATTTTAGCCTTTGATTCTCGCCCAGTCTAATTCATCTATCTTTAGTCATATTGTTCTTGTTAGTTCTCTGTCCCTTCTCAACCTTCTCCACATTATTGCACATTTCAATATCTGCAGAAGCTGTGAGATGTCTCACTCACACAGTCCTGATAAAGGGTCTCGACCTGAACCATCGACTGTACTCTCTTCCATAGATGCTGGTGTGTGTGTGTGTGTTTTCCAGCATCTACAGATTTTTCTCTAGGTTGAGATGCTTCCCACTGTTTTTTAATTTACAAATTCCTCTAACTGAAAATTAATCAAGTGGAACAAATTGTTCTGAACTGATCGATCTGTCTTTCTCTTCTACTAAGATTGAAGTGCTGCGTATTTTAATTCTGAAAGTTAACTAATAGAAACAATTTAGAAATAAAAAATAGTTCAATTTTAATAAGGACAGAATACTACAACATAAATGGTTAATTTTTAATGATTCTCTTGTAATTGTATTAAGTAAAATGCAGATGTTTCTTATTACTTTCCCAGTTGTTAATTTCCAGTTGTTAATTTCACAAAGCTGTTCAAAAAGTTTTCTTCAATATTGAGGGAAAGCTAGGTGTAATCTACCATCTGGTCTAGCATGTCACCCCTAAGGGTATATCTAGCATCTGTGCCCAGGAAGGAAACAGCATCAACTAATTCAAATTATGGGGTAGAACTAAACAGAATTGGTAGTTCACAGATTGGCAACAATAAGTATTTGGCCCACACCAGAGAAACTAATGATTTTCTTGAAAAACAAATTGTACAACCCATTTTAAGATTTCCTGGCACCATTGCAAAGGGTAATGAAGAGCTCTGCCTGAAACAAGCTATGTCCAAGTCCAAAGTAAAGCAGTATGAAATAAATTTAAATGCAGAACCTGAAATAAAGATCTGAGGTGTAGAAGGAGATTGAAGAGGCAAACAGATGAATTCACACAATTATTTATGTCATGGTATATATATAATTCTGTTACAATTATCAGAGCTCATTATGCATTGTTTTACAATTATTATTTCTCATCAAACCTCCATCACTTAATTCATTTTCCACCTTTTATTCTTCTATATATCCAATAATTACTGGTAGAAAAACCAAATATTGCCAAATAAATATAATTTTCTTGATACAGATGAGACCAACACTGGCTAGACATAAACAGCTTGATACACCAAAGTCAATTTGTTTGTTTGAATCTACTAGTTACCTATTCAATTCAGAAGAATCAAGCTGATGAACATTTGTTTTTCAGTTAGCTTGAACCCAAAACAGTAGGAATGCCTGAATTCAAGCAATCCTTAATGTATATTCAACTGATTCTTTGTTCCTGATGATGAGGGTTTGAGCTTTCAAATTGGACTGGTGTACACAGAACCACAGTGATTGTAGTTGCCAGTGCATATTGTGCAGGATTACCCCAGCCAGCTCATTTCAGTGAAGTTTGCTACTACCCTATTTCTTTAATAGAAAGGAGTGAACTTTTTTCTCCAGGAAGTTCCTTAAAATCAGGAGTGAACTTTTAAGTTTTAGACTTTGTGATCTACCTCTTTCTCATAGGATTTATAGCACGGACGAGGTGTTCTATCCCGTCTTTGTCCAGCCAACACCATGCTCTTTACTTGTGATCTTTCCAACATCATCCTCTGGTTCTAGTTCTCACTTTTCTTTCTCCTTTGACACTGAAGACTGGATTTGCTGTGTTATTTAGGCTGTGAACCATTCTGTGCTCCTAGGCACATGAGTAATCTATCTCGTCAATATCTGCCCCCTTCCTCACATAAAATAACAGATTGTCCGCAGGCAGCTGAAATCGAATGCTTGTTGACAATAATATCTTGCTTTTTCTATGATCATTTACTAATTTCAAGCCTATATTCATGTAGATTTCAGTGTATGCAATTCAAAATGCATAACTGCTGAATCATTTAGTCAGTACAGTGGAGGGACATAAATGGACTAACCTCCTAAAATAACTTAAGGACCAGTCATCAAACTCTTATTGAACTTGCCTACAGATTTGACCCACTTTATAAGGTTCTATAAATTCTTCTCTCTGCCACTGTATAGCATACCATTGGCAGGGAAATTCTGTCTACACAAGGAGCTTTGCTCCAAAATCTTTTGGCCTTGCAAGATAGTCATGCAGATGTGAGGAGCATTTGGAAAAACTCAACACTTGCCAAGGTAATGTATGCTGCAACAAATATTTGAATCTATGGCATGATAAAATGCCTAACTTTCTTCTTTCCTCAAGAATAGTTCATTCTGAGATGTATTTTGGAAAATTTTCAACTGTATAAGACAAAAATGATATAATCTGTTATTAACATTCTAGTAAACAACATAAGGTACATTAGTTAGATGGAAATTTAAAGAAGACAGAAATAATATACAAATTATTTAATCCAAATAATTTGATTACGTAGAATTTCAGGATCTTCCCATTACCCAACACACACTGATTATTAACTGATCTGGAACAGTTTTCTAATCTGTCCATTGCTGCTCTGCATTTCAGGAAGACGTCTTTTCTGGGTTTTTCACTCATTCAACCCATATCCTTTGCAATTCTTATCAACTCTGAACAAAAATTTTTACTTTCTTTTTAATCAATGTTCGCTTGTGAGATTATCATTATCATCATGCGAGACAAAAATACAGGTGCACTTTGTGATTAATTACAACAGTTAAGAAAACTGTTGTTCTAAACTTCCCTTTAACAAATTATGCAAGAATTCATATTTAACTAAATAATTACAAAAGCTTTTCAAATGCTTTGCAAAACACTTTAATTATCTAACAGTAATCAAAAAATCCTTGCTGATTATTATAATCATTATTATTA